>NW_027260955.1:317500-357035 GCF_045791955.1 Oncorhynchus clarkii lewisi
TCTCTCTCTTTCTCTCCCCCCCTCCTGCTCTCTCTCTCTCTCTCTCTCTCTCCCCCTTCTGCTCTCTCTCTCTCTCTATCTCTCTCTCTCTCTCTCTCTCTCTCTCTCTCTCTCTCTCTCTTCCCTCCTGCTCTTTCTCCCTCTCTCTCTCCCTCCCTCCCTCTCTTTCTCCACCTCGCCCTCTTTCTCCCTCCCTCTCTCTCCCTCCCTATCCCTCCATGTCTGTCCATCCCATCATCTGTCCTCTTTCTCTCTCTCCGTCTCTCTCTCCCTCCTCACTCCTTTCTTCCCTCTCTCCTCCCTTGTTTGTCCATCCCCTCCTGTGTCCTCCCACTGATCCTTCCATCCTCTTGTTCTCTCCTGGCAACGAGGGAAGCAGCTGTTCAAGAATCACAAGACCCGTTGGAAAAGTAGAACATTGGATGTGAAATCAGGGTGAATGCAAACGTTGAAATGGGAGAATAACTGTAAGCGAGGTTAACTATCCAAAACAATGGAGTGTGAGAGGAGGTCCACCAAGTCGAGAGCAAGCTGTTTCCCCGCTAGTCTGATCTGAAGGGCCTGCGTACCAAATGGCACCCTATTCCCTATTTAGTGCACTACTTTTGACCAAAAGGAGGGCGTAGGGGGCCATTTGGGACACACAGGGTGTTGATCTCTGAGCTGGTCCAAATGGTTGGAGGGTCACGGGAAAGGAAACGTCTGTTCTCTGCGTGACTAGCAGGGTAATCCTATCTGACTAAGGTGGTTGTGTTGGGTTAGTCTCTGCGTGACTAGCAGGGTAATCCTATCAGACTAAGGTGGCTGTGTTTGGTTAGTCTCTGCGTGACTAGCAGGGTAATCCTATCTGACTAAGGTGGTTGTGTTGGGTTAGTCTCTGCGTGACTAGCAGGGTAATCCTATCTGACTAAGGTGGTTGTGTTGGGTTAGTCTCTGCGTGACTAGCAGGGTAATCCTATCAGACTAAGGTGGTTGTGTTTGGTTAGTCTCTGCGTGACTAGCAGGGTAATCCTATCTGACTAAGGTGGTTGTGTTGGGTTAGTCTCTGCGTGACTAGCAGGGTAATCCTATCTGACTAAGGTGGTTGTGTTGGGTTAGTCTCTGCGTGACTAGCAGGGTAATCCTATCAGACTAAGGTGGCTGTGTTTGGTTAGTCTCTGCGTGACTAGCAGGGTAATCCTATCTGACTAAGGTGGTTGTGTTTGGTTAGTCTCTGCGTGACTAGCAGGGTAATCCTATCTGACTAAGGTGGTTTTGTTTGGTTAGGACCCCAGACTGAGAAGCGGTGCTGTCTAGTCCTTGGTGAATCTGGACCCCAGACTGAGAAGCGGTGCTGTCTAGTCCTTGGTGAATCTGGACCCCAGACTGAGAGGGGGTGCTGTCTAGTCCTTGGTGAATCTGGACCCCAGACTGAGAAGCGGTGCTGTCTAGTCCTTGGTGAATCTGGACCCCAGACTGAGAAGCGGTGCTGTCTAGTCCTTGCTGAATCTGGACCCCAGACTGAGAAGTGGTGCTGTCTAGTCCTTGGTGAATCTGGACCCCAGACTGAGAAGCGGTGCTGTCTAATCCTTGCTGAATCTGGACCCCAGACTGAGAAGCGGTGCTGTCTAGTCCTTGGTGAATCTGGACCCCAGACTGAGAAGCGGTGCTGTCTACTCCTTGGTGAATCTGGACCCCAGACTGAGAAGCGCTGTTGTCTACTCCTTGGTGAATCTGGACCCCAGACTGAGAAGCGGTGTTGTCTAGTCCTTGGTGAATCTGGACCCCAGACTGAGAAGCGGTGCTGTCTAGTCCTTGGTGAATCTGGACCCCAGACTGAGAAGCGGTGCTGTCTACTCCTTGCTGAATCTGGACCCCAGACTGAGAAGCGGTGCTGTCTACTCCTTGCTGAATCTGGACCCCAGACTGAGAAGCGGTGCTGTCTACTCCTTGCTGAATCTGGACCCCAGACTGAGAAGCGGTGCTGTCTACTCCTTGCTGAATCTGGACCCCAGACTGAGAAGCGGTGCTGTCTAGTCCTTGGTGAATCTGGACCCCAGACTGAGAAGCGGTGCTGTATAGTCCTTGCTGAATCTGGACCCCAGACTGAGAAGCGGTGTTGTCTACTCCTTGCTGAATCTGGACCCCAGACTGAGAAGCGGTGCTGTCTACTCCTTGCTGAATCTGGACCCCAGACTGAGAAGCGGTGCTGTCTAGTCCTTGGTGAATCTGGACCCCAGACTGAGAAGCGGTGCTGTATAGTCCTTGCTGAATCTGGACCCCAGACTGAGAAGCGGTGTTGTCTACTCCTTGGTGAATAAGAGTTTATATTAAAACAGACACTTGAAAACTGACTGAGTAGATAGAGGGTGTATCCCCAATGGCACCCTATTCCCCATATTGTACACTGCTTTTGACGAGAGCCCTATGGGTCCTGGTCCAATGTAGTGCACTATGTAGAGAATCAGGTGCCATTTGAGGACCGGTCAGCAACATTCCAGGGACCAGAGTGGGGGTGGGTCATAATCATCTCTCCTTCTTCCTGAAGTGTGCACTAGTTCACTACTCCACATGAATATCTCTCCTTCTTCCTGAAGTGTGCACTAGTTCACTACTCCACACGAATTTAAAATAAACAAATTGGTGTTGGCTTGGAGAGGGAGTTTACAAATTCCAGTCATTTCTTTTCAAATCCATGAAGGGCAGTGACGGGTCAGGGTCTGTAGTGACGCCTCTAGCTCTGAGATGCAGTGCCTTAGACCTCTGAACCAGGGTCTGTAGTGACGCCTCTAGCTCTGAGATGCAGTGCCTTAGACCTCTGAACCAGGGTCTGTAGTGACGCCTCTAGCTCTGAGATGCAGTGGCTTAGACCTCTGAACCAGGGTCTGTAGTGACGCCTCTAGCTCTGAGATGCAGTGCCTTAGACCTCTGAACCAGGGTCTGCAGTGACGCCTCTAGCTCTGAGATGCAGTGCCTTAGACCTCTGAACCAGGGTCTGCAGTGACGCCTCTAGCTCTGAGATGCAGTGTCTTAGACCTCTGAACCAGGGTCTGCAGTGACGCCTCTAGCTCTGAGATGCAGTGCCTTAGACCTCTGAACCAGGGTCTGTAGTGACGCCTCTAGCTCTGAGATGCAGTGCCTTAGACCTCTGAACCAGGGTCTGTAGTGACGCCTCTAGCTCTGAGATGCAGTGCCTTAGACCTCTGAACCAGGGTCTGTAGTGACGCCTCTAGCTCTGAGATGCAGTGGCTTAGACCTCTGAACCAGGGTCTGTAGTGACGCCTCTAGCTCTGAGATGCAGTGCCTTAGACCTCTGAACCAGGGTCTGTAGTGACGCCTCTAGCTCTGAGATGCAGTGCCTTAGACCTCTGAACCAGGGTCTGTAGTGACGCCTCTAGCTCTGAGATGCAGTGCCTTAGACCTCTGAACCAGGGTCTGCAGTGACGCCTCTAGCTCTGAGATGCAGTGCCTTAGACCTCTGAACCAGGGTCTGCAGTGACGCCTCTAGCTCTGAGATGCAGTGCCTTAGACCTCTGAACCAGGGTCTGCAGTGACGCCTCTAGCTCTGAGATGCAGTGCCTTAGACCTCTGAACCAGGGTCTGTAGTGACGCCTCTAGCTCTGAGATGCAGTGCCTTAGACCTCTGAACCAGGGTCTGCAGTGACGCCTCTAGCTCTGAGTGGCAGTGCCTTAGACCTCTGAACCAGGGTCTGCAGTGACGCCTCTAGCTCTGAGATGCAGTGCCTTAGACCTCTGAACCAGGGTCTGCAGTGACGCCTCTAGCTCTGAGATGCAGTGCCTGAGACCTCTGAACCAGGGTCTGCAGTGACGCCTCTAGCTCTGAGATGCAGTGCCTTAGACCTCTGAACCAGGGTCTGCAGTGACGCCTCTAGCTCTGAGATGCAGTGCCTTAGACCTCTGAACCAGGGTCTGTAGTGACGCCTCTAGCTCTGAGATGCAGTGCCTTAGACCTCTGAACCAGGGTCTGTAGTGACGCCTCTAGCTCTGAGATGCAGTGCCTTAGACCTCTGAACCAGGGTCTGTAGTGACGCCTCTAGCTCTGAGATGCAGTGCCTTAGACCTCTGAACCAGGGTCTGTAGTGACGCCTCTAGCTCTGAGATGCAGTGCCTTAGACCTCTGAACCAGGGTCTGTAGTGACGCCTCTAGATCTGAGATGCAGTGCCTTAGACCTCTGAACCAGGGTCTGTAGTGACGCCTCTAGCTCTGAGATGCAGTGCCTTAGACCTCTGAACCAGGGTCTGTAGTGACGCCTCTGGCTCTGAGATGCAGTGCCTTAGACCTCTGAACCAGGGTCTGTAGTGACGCCGCTGGCACTGAGATGCAGTGCCTTAGACCTCTGAACCAGGGTCTGTAGTGACGCCTCTAGCTCTGAGATGCAGTGCCTTAGACCTCTGAACCAGGGTCTGTAGTGACGCCTCTAGCTCTGAGATGCAGTGCCTTAGACCTCTGAACCAGGGTCTGTAGTGACGCCTCTGGCACTGAGATGCAGTGCCTTAGACCTCTGAACCAGGGTCTGTAGTGACGCCTCTAGCTCTGAGATGCAGTGCCTTAGACCTCTGAACCAGGGTCTGTAGTGACGCCTCTAGCTCTGAGATGCAGTGCCTTAGACCTCTGAACCAGGGTCTGTAGTGACGCCTCTAGCTCTGAGATGCAGTGCCTTAGACCTCTGAACCAGGGTCTGTAGTGACGCCTCTAGCTCTGAGATGCAGTGCCTTAGACCTCTGAACCAGGGTCTGCAGTGACGCCTCTAGCTCTGAGATGCAGTGCCTTAGACCTCTGAACCAGGGTCTGTAGTGACGCCTCTAGCTCTGAGATGCAGTGCCTTAGACCTCTGAACCAGGGTCTGCAGTGACGCCTCTAGCTCTGAGATGCAGTGCCTTAGACCTCTGAACCAGGGTCTGTAGTGACGCCTCTAGCTCTGAGATGCAGTGCCTTAGACCTCTGAACCAGGGTCTGTAGTGACGCCTCTAGCTCTGAGATGCAGTGCCTTAGACCTCTGAACCAGGGTCTGCAGTGACACCTCTAGCTCTTAGATGCAGTGCCTTAGACCTCTGAACCAGGGTCTGTAGTGACGCCTCTAGCTCTGAGATGCAGTGCCTTAGACCTCTGAACCAGGGTCTGCAGTGACGCCTCTAGCTCTGAGATGCAGTGCCTTAGACCTCTGAACCAGGGTCTGTAGTGACGCCTCTAGCTCTGAGATGCAGTGCCTTAGACCTCTGAACCAGGGTCTGCAGTGACGCCTGTAGCTCTGAGATGCAGTGCCTTAGACCTCTGAACCAGGGTCTGCAGTGACGCCTCTAGCTCTGAGATGCAGTGCCTTAGACCTCTGAACCAGGGTCTGTAGTGACGCCTCTAGCTCTGAGATGCAGTGCCTTAGACCTCTGAACCAGGGTCTGTAGTGACGCCTCTAGCTCTGAGATGCAGTGCCTTAGACCTCTGAACCAGGGTCTGTAGTGACGCCTCTAGCTCTGAGATGCAGTGGCTTAGACCTCTGAACCAGGGTCTGTAGTGACGCCTCTAGCTCTGAGATGCAGTGCCTTAGACCTCTGAACCAGGGTCTGTAGTGACGCCTCTAGCTCTGAGATGCAGTGCCTTAGACCTCTGAACCAGGGTCTGTAGTGACGCCTCTAGCTCTGAGATGCAGTGCCTTAGACCTCTGAACCAGGGTCTGCAGTGACGCCTCTAGCTCTGAGATGCAGTGCCTTAGACCTCTGAACCAGGGTCTGCAGTGACGCCTCTAGCTCTGAGATGCAGTGCCTTAGACCTCTGAACCAGGGTCTGCAGTGACGCCTCTAGCTCTGAGATGCAGTGCCTTAGACCTCTGAACCAGGGTCTGCAGTGACGCCTCTAGCTCTGAGTGGCAGTGCCTTAGACCTCTGAACCAGGGTCTGCAGTGACGCCTCTAGCTCTGAGTGGCAGTGCCTTAGACCTCTGAACCAGGGTCTGCAGTGACGCCTCTAGCTCTGAGATGCAGTGCCTTAGACCTCTGAACCAGGGTCTGCAGTGACGCCTCTAGCTCTGAGATGCAGTGCCTTAGACCTCTGAACCAGGGTCTGCAGTGACGCCTCTAGCTCTGAGATGCAGTGCCTTAGACCTCTGAACCAGGGTCTGCAGTGACGCCTCTAGCTCTGAGATGCAGTGCCTTAGACCTCTGAACCAGGGTCTGCAGTGACGCCTCTAGCTCTGAGATGCAGTGCCTTAGACCTCTGAACCAGGGTCTGTAGTGACGCCTCTAGCTCTGAGATGCAGTGCCTTAGACCTCTGAACCAGGGTCTGTAGTGACGCCTCTAGCTCTGAGATGCAGTGCCTTAGACCTCTGAACCAGGGTCTGTAGTGACGCCTCTAGCTCTGAGATGCAGTGCCTTAGACCTCTGAACCAGGGTCTGTAGTGACGCCTCTAGATCTGAGATGCAGTGCCTTAGACCTCTGAACCAGGGTCTGTAGTGACGCCTCTAGCTCTGAGATGCAGTGCCTTAGACCTCTGAACCAGGGTCTGTAGTGACGCCTCTGGCTCTGAGATGCAGTGCCTTAGACCTCTGAACCAGGGTCTGTAGTGATGCCTCTGGCACTGAGATGCAGTGCCTTAGACCTCTGAACCAGGGTCTGTAGTGACGCCTCTAGCTCTGAGATGCAGTGCCTTAGACCTCTGAACCAGGGTCTGTAGTGACGCCTCTAGCTCTGAGATGCAGTGCCTTAGACCTCTGAACCAGGGTCTGTAGTGACGCCTCTGGCACTGAGATGCAGTGCCTTAGACCTCTGAACCAGGGTCTGTAGTGACGCCTCTAGCTCTGAGATGCAGTGCCTTAGACCTCTGAACCAGGGTCTGTAGTGACGCCTCTAGCTCTGAGATGCAGTGCCTTAGACCTCTGAACCAGGGTCTGTAGTGACGCCTCTAGCTCTGAGATGCAGTGCCTTAGACCTCTGAACCAGGGTCTGTAGTGACGCCTCTAGCTCTGAGATGCAGTGCCTTAGACCTCTGAACCAGGGTCTGCAGTGACGCCTCTAGCTCTGAGATGCAGTGCCTTAGACCTCTGAACCAGGGTCTGTAGTGACGCCTCTAGCTCTGAGATGCAGTGCCTTAGACCTCTGAACCAGGGTCTGCAGTGACGCCTCTAGCTCTGAGATGCAGTGCCTTAGACCTCTGAACCAGGGTCTGTAGTGACGCCTCTAGCTCTGAGATGCAGTGCCTTAGACCTCTGAACCAGGGTCTGTAGTGACGCCTCTAGCTCTGAGATGCAGTGCCTTAGACCTCTGAACCAGGGTCTGCAGTGACACCTCTAGCTCTGAGATGCAGTGCCTTAGACCTCTGAACCAGGGTCTGTAGTGACGCCTCTAGCTCTGAGATGCAGTGCCTTAGACCTCTGAACCAGGGTCTGCAGTGACGCCTCTAGCTCTGAGATGCAGTGCCTTAGACCTCTGAACCAGGGTCTGTAGTGACGCCTCTAGCTCTGAGATGCAGTGCCTTAGACCTCTGAACCAGGGTCTGCAGTGACGCCTGTAGCTCTGAGATGCAGTGCCTTAGACCTCTGAACCAGGGTCTGTAGTGACGCCTCTAGCTCTGAGATGCAGTGCCTTAGACCTCTGAACCAGGGTCTGTAGTGACGCCTCTAGCTCTGAGATGCAGTGCCTTAGACCTCTGAACCAGGGTCTGCATCTGACGCCTCTAGCTCTGAGATGCAGTGCCTTAGACCTCTGAACCAGGGTCTGTAGTGACGCCTCTAGCTCTGAGATGCAGTGCCTTAGACCTCTGAACCAGGGTCTGTAGTGACGCCTCTAGCTCTGAGATGCAGTGCCTTAGACCTCTGAACCAGGGTCTGTAGTGACGCCTCTAGCTCTGAGATGCAGTGCCTTAGACCTCTGCTCCACTCGGGAGCTCTGCTGGACAGTGATGTCATAATGAGTCATTCAGCCAGTCACATTATGGCGAGTAAATCCACTAAACATAATTTGATCATAACATTTAATTGAGTTATGACCTGTCCGTCCGATGCTGTCCTGTCTCTGCCGTATCATCACCTGACCTTGGCATTTAGAGCGGCCATCACTTCTCTCTCTTCTCCTCTTCAACAAGCTCCGTTCTGGTTGTCCAGAGTGGCTTCGTCCCAAAATGTGTCCCTATTCTCTGTATAGTGCACTAAATAGGGCGTTGGGTACCATTTGTGACACAGACGTAGCTACATAGCTCAGATAAAAGCAGAGCAGCAGTTTGTTTATGCAGCTGAAGATTTGACTGGAGCGTCTTGAATCCTTCCTGCCCTGAGGGCATAGTAACAGAAACAACAACAGCCAGTACAGGATAGGCACCAGTCCTGGCTCTGGTAACATATACACTAGATAGGCGTTTCCTCAAGTTAATGTTTAGTCAAGATGTATGCGTTTTATGAGGGACTTTGTGAGGATCATTGTGCAGAGGTGTAAGACTCAGAGCTACATAAGTGTATTTCAGTGTTAGTATGTGTCTCTGGTAAGACTGTGATGTCACGAAGGACAAGGAGAGCCTTTAGCACGCCACCCAGGAGTATTGATGCAGGACTAGAGTCACCCAGTAGGCTACTTTATGTTACTGGGAGCGAGAACAAGAAGAGAAGTTATTTATTGTGTGAGGCGTTGTGCTTGCAGCTGTCCTGAACACGTTGGTTTGTCATGTGGTCCTGTGACGGTCCCAGCCTCGTCGGCAGGAGGAGAAACATGGCGTTCAGGGCGGTGGTGGCGCCGGGCGGGGAGTCAGAGGCACTGACATACTGAACATGTACCTGGTATTCATGCAGGAATCCATTTACCCACTACACTACTTTATGTTACTGTCAAAGAACAAGAAGTTTCATTGTTTTCCTGAACTCGTTGTCTTGTGGACCTGGGATAGTCCCGATTCTGCATTAAAAACACCCTGTTTCCTATATAGTGCACTGCTTTAGACCAGGGTTGGCAACCTATTCCCTTTATAGTGCCCCGGTCAAAAGTAGTGCACTAAATAGGAAACATGGTGCCATTTGGGACGCATATCTAGCCTCCCAGCCTTCAGGACATGGGTTGGGTGTGGTGCGGTGTGGGTGGTGAGTCAGAGGCGTTGGACAGAGCAGGACAGAGCAGAGAAGAACTGAGCATAACAGAGACGAACAGAACTGAGCATAACTGAGACGAACAGAACTGAGCAGAACAGAGACGAACAGAACTGAGCAGAACAGAGACGAACAGAACTGAGCAGAACAGAGACGAACAGAACTGAGCAGAACAGAGACGAACAGAACTGAGCAGAACAGAGACGAACAGAACTGAGCATAACAGAGACGAACAGAACAGAGCAGAACAGAACAGAACAGAGCAGAGCAGAGAAGAACTGAGCAGAACAGAGACGAACAGAACAGAACAGAACAGAGCAGAGCTGCCTGGATGAGTTCTGTCTGTGTCATAGATCAAGAGAGACAGCTGTGGGCTCAGTGCTTGTGAGGCCCTGTAACAGGAAGTGGGCTTGGCTTTACACGGCGGCTCACTGCCCGGGCTGGGCTGGCATGTCTGTTGTGTTTTCCCCCTATGACAGACAGACAGAGCTCACTGTTCTGATCCATTGGGACACCCAGTTAGACCGTGACACATATTTGTTCTATTCCAGCACTAATCAAAGATTTAAACTAACTTGATGATTAGTTTACCAGTTATGCTGGCATTGTAATAGAAACAATATATGATGGATATGACAGACGAGGAGGATATGATGGTGCAACCTGGTCTCAGAGCATTTCATATTATTCTGTATGTAAATCCGAGAACAGTGTGATATGTTACACAAATACACAAATAAAATTACCATATGAAATGTATGTCCATCATCCATTTCGTATGATATGTTACGAATTACAATTCGTACAATATGTTAGGAATTTGCTTACGACGCTTGGCATTGGGTATGGGGAACAAAGGCTTGTGTGTGGCTGCTCAGCCATGGAAACCCATTTAATGAAGCTCTCGGTGAACGGGTCTGTTGCTGACGTTGCTTCCAGAGAAAGCTTGGAACTCGGTAGCGAGTGTTTACGCGCTTCAGGACTAGGCGGTCCCATTCTGTGAGCTTGTGTGTTCTACCACTTCGCGGCTGAACCGTTGTTGCTCCCAGATGTTTCCACTTCACAATAACAGCACTTATAGTTGACCGGGGCAGTTCTAGCAGGGCAGAAATGTTATGATCTGACTTGTTGGAAAGGTGGCATCCTATGACGGTGCCACGTTGAAAGTCACTGAGCTCTGCAGTAAGGCCATTCTACTGCCAATGTGTGTCTATGGAGATTGCATGGCTGTGTGCTCAATTTTATACACCTGTCAGCAACGGGTGCGGCTGATAGCCAAATCCACTACATTTGAAGGGATGTCCACATACCTTTGTACATAAAGTGTATGATGGATCTGACAGACAAGGACATGATGATGCTGAGATAACCCACCTGCTGCCACTAGAGGGTCAAAGGTTAACAACCTGCTGCCAGGCTAAAGAAAATACACACACAGCTACTCAGCAGACAGTCAAAATAGCTCATTGAGTTGTTCAGTCTCTGTGTCCAACTGAAGATAGATTCAGGATCCTCCCTATCCTGGGAGAAATCAAGCAAAACCAAGAGCTGAGTCGGCTGCAAATACAAAACAGATTCTCCTTGGATGATTAATGAACACTTTTCTGGGTCTCTCTCACCGTCATATATCAGACTCTCAAAGCATACTGACTAGTGTGTACTGACTAGTGTGTACTGACTAGTCCATACTGACTAGTCCATACTGACTAGTCCATATAAACATACTGACTAGTGCATATAAACATACTGACTAGTGTATACTGACTAGCCCATACTGACTAGTCCATATAAACATACTGACTAGCCCATACTGACTAGTCCATATTAACATACTGACTAGTCCATATAAACATACTGACTAGTCCATATAAACATACTGACTAGCCCATACTGACTAGTCCATATTAACATACTGACTAGTCCATATAAACATACTGACTAGTCCATATAAACATACTGACTAGTCCATATTAACATACTGACTAGTCCATATAAACATACTGACTAGTCCATATTAACATACTGACTAGTCCATATAAACATACTGACTAGTGTATACTGACTAGTCCATACTGACTAGTCCATACTGACTAGTCCATATTAACATACTGACTAGTGTATACTGACTAGTCCATACTGACTAGTCCATACTGACTAGTCCATATAAACATACTGACTAGTCCATATAAACATACTGACTAGTACATATAAACATACTGACTAGTCCATATAAACATACTGACTAGTCCATACTGACTAGTACATACTGACTAGTCCATACTGACTAGTCCATACTGACTAGTGTATACTGACTAGTCCATACTGACTAGTACATACTGACTAGTCCATACTGACTAGTACATACTGACTAGTACATACTGACTAGTACATACTGACTAGTCCATACTGACTAGTACATACTGACTAGTACATACTGACTAGTCCATACTGACTAGTACATACTGACTAGTACATACTGACTAGTACATATAAACATACTGACTAGTCCATATAAACATACTGACTAGACCATATAAACATACTGACTAGTCCATACTGACTAGTCCATATAAACATACTGACTAGTGTATACTGACTAGTACATACTGACTAGTACATACTGACTAGTACATACTGACTAGTCCATACTGACTAGTACATACTGACTAGTACATACTGACTAGTCCATACTGACTAGTACATACTGACTAGTACATACTGACTAGTCCATACTGACTAGTACATACTGACTAGTACATACTGACTAGTCCATACTGACTAGTACATACTGACTAGTACATACCGACTAGTCCATACTGACTAGTACATACTGACTAGTCCATACTGACTAGTCCATATAAACATACTGACTAGTCCATACTGACTAGTCCATATTAACATACTGACTAGTCCATATAAACATACTGACTAGTCCATACTGACTAGTCCATATAAACATACTGACTAGTCCATATAAACATACTGACTAGTGTATACTGACTAGTCCATATAAACATACTGACTAGTCCATATAAACATACTGACTAGTCCATATAAACATACTGACTAGTCCATACTGACTAGTCCATACTGACTAGTGTATACTGACTAGTCCATACTGACTAGTGTATACTGACTAGTCCATACTGACTAGTACATACTGACTAGTCCATACTGACTAGTACATACTGACTAGTACATACTGACTAGTCCATACTGACTAGTACATACTGACTAGTACATACTGACTAGTCCATACTGACTAGTACATACTGACTAGTACATACTGACTAGTACATACTGACTAGTACATACTGACTAGTACATGCTGACTAGTACATACTGACTAGTCCATACTGACTAGTCCATATAAACATACTGACTAGTCCATATTAACATACTGACTAGTGCATATAAACATACTGACTAGTCCATATAAACATACTGACTAGTCCATATAAACATACTGACTAGTACATACTGACTAGTCCATATAAACATACTGACTAGTCCATATAAACATACTGACTCGTGCATATTAACATACTGACTAGTCCATACTGACTAGTCCATATAAACATACTGACTAGTCCATATAAACATACTGACTAGTCCATATAAACATACTGACTAGTCCATATAAACATACTGACTAGTCCATATAAACATACAGACTAGTCCATATAAACATACTGACTAGTCCATACTGACTAGTCCATACTGACTAGTCCATATAAACATACTGACTAGTACATATAAACATACTGACTAGTCCATATAAACATACTGACTAGTCCATATAAACATACTGACTAGTCCATATAAACATACTGACTAGTCCATATTAACATACTGACTAGTCCATATAAACTAGTGCATATAAACATACTGACTAGTCCATATAAACATACTGACTAGTCCATATTAACATACTGACTAGTCCATATAAACATACTGACTAGTCCATATAAACATACTGACTAGTCCATATAAACATACTGACTAGTCCATATTAACATACTGACTAGTCCATATAAACATACTGACTAGTCCATATAAACATACTGACTAGTCCATATTAACATACTGACTAGTCCATATAAACATACTGACTAGTCCATATAAACATACTGACTAGTCCATACTGACTAGTCCATATAAACATACTGACTAGTCCATACTGACTAGTCCATATAAACATACTGACTAGTCCATATTAACATACTGACTAGTCCATATTAACATACTGACTAGTCCATATAAACATACTGACTAGTCCATATTAACATACTGACTAGTCCATATAAACATACTGACTAGTCCATATAAACATACTGACTAGTCCATACTGACTAGTCCATATAAACATACTGACTAGTCCATACTGACTAGTCCATATAAACATACTGACTAGTCCATATTAACATACTGACTAGTCCATATTAACATACTGACTAGTCCATATAAACATACTGACTAGTCCATATAAACATACTGACTAGTCCATATTAACATACTGACTAGTCCATATTAACATACTGACTAGTCCATATAAACATACTGACTAGTCCATATTAACATACTGACTAGTGTATATAAACATACTGACTAGTCCATATAAACATACTGACTAGTCCATACTGACTAGTCCATACTGACTAGTCCATATAAACATACTGACTAGTGCATATAAACATACTGACTAGTCCATATAAACATACTGACTAGTCCATACTGACTAGTCCATACTGACTAGTCCATATAAACATACTGACTAGTACATATAAACATACTGACTAGTCCATATAAACATACTGACTAGTCCATATAAACATACTGACTAGTCCATATTAACATACTGACTAGTCCATATAAACTAGTGCATATAAACATACTGACTAGTCCATATAAACATACTGACTAGTCCATATTAACATACTGACTAGTCCATATAAACATACTGACTAGTCCATATAAACATACTGACTAGTCCATATAAACATACTGACTAGTCCATATTAACATACTGACTAGTCCATATAAACATACTGACTAGTCCATATAAACATACTGACTAGTCCATATAAACATACTGACTAGTCCATATAAACATACTGACTAGTCCATACTGACTAGTCCATATAAACATACTGACTAGTCCATACTGACTAGTCCATATAAACATACTGACTAGTCCATATAAACATACTGACTAGTCCATATAAACATACTGACTAGTCCATACTGACTAGTCCATATAAACATACTGACTAGTCCATACTGACTAGTCCATATAAACATACTGACTAGTCCATATAAACATACTGACTAGTCCATATAAACATACTGACTAGTCCATACTGACTAGTCCATATAAACATACTGACTAGTCCATATAAACATACTGACTAGCTTATACAAGATGATCATATTAGCTTTTTTAAAATGTAATCAATGTCCTGCGTTGAGTTCCCCCGAAGTCTCTGAAGATAAAGTGTGACTCAGAAAATCCAATGAAGATATCAAAGAGCCTGTGTCCCAAATAGAATCCTACATTCCTGTCCTACACTCTTAGAAAACAAGCTAGAACCTAAAAAACCTAGAAAAGGGCTATTGGGCTGTTCCTGTAGGAGAACGCTTTTTGGTTCCAGATTAAACCCTTTTGGGTTTCATGTAGAACCCTTTCCACAGAGGGTTCTACATGAAACCCAAAGGGGTTCTACCTGGAACCAAAAAGAGTTCTACCTGGAATCAAAAAGCGTTCTCCTAAAGGGACAGCCCCCCAAAACTTTTGGAACCCTTTTTTCTAAGTGTGTATTCCCTATGGTCAAACGTAGTGCACTACATAGGAAATAGGGTGCCATTTGGGACACAACCATGTAATTCTCATCTTGGGGGACAGTGACCCTGTGCAGCGCGTGTCACTGTTATCCCAGATGATATCACCGTGGCGTGAGTCAAATCACCCAGAACAACATCAGCACAATAGATTCACACACACACGCACACGCACAGACAGACGCACACACATGCGCACACACACACACACACACACACACACAGACAGACGCACACACACAGACGCACACACATGCGCACACACACAGACAACATCACAGAAACACCAGAGCCATCATCATTACACAGACAGAAGCAACAGAAGTTTTGATCAGAATGAAGCTTCCTTTAATGAAAGAGAGAGAAATAAAGAGAGAGAGGAGAAAGAGAGAGAGGAGAGAAAAGAGAAAGATATCAAATCATCATTATGTTTGCTTTGGCAATGCATGTGGTAACACGGTCCATGCCAATAAAGCCATTTGAATTTGAGAGAGAGGAGAAAGAGAAAGACCGAGAGACAAAGAGAGAGAGAGAGAGAGAAAGAGAGAGAGAGAGAGAGATGATGATGGAAAGAGTGAGAGAGTCAGCAACAACAGGGATAAGGTCAATTCACAGCTTGGATTGTAACTTCTGAACACAAACACACGGCATAGTCTAACAGAGACAGTAGACAGTAGACAGTAGACTGCAGACTGTAGGCAGTAGGCATTAAACAGTAGGCAGCAGATGGCAGTAGGCAGAAGACAGTAGGAGGTAGGCAGTAGACAGTAGGCAGTAGACAGTAGGCAGTAGGCAGCAGATGGCAGTAGGCAGAAGACAGTAGGCAGTAGGCTGGCAGTAGACTGGCAGTAGGCAGAAGACAGTAGGCAGAAGACAGTAGGCAGTAGGCTGGTAGTAGACTGGCAGAAGGCAGAAGACAGTAGGCAGTAGGCAGCAGATGGCAGTAGGCAGTAGGCTGGCAGTAGACAGTAGGCAGTAGGCATCAGATGGCAGTAGGCAGAAGACAGTAGGCAGTAGGCTGGCAGTAGACAGTAGGCAGTAGACAGCAGATGGCAGTAGGCAGAAGACAGTAGGCAGTAGGCTGGCAGAGGCTGGCAGTAGGCAGAAGACAGTAGGCAGAAGACAGTAAGCAGTAGGCTGGCAGTAGACTGGCAGTAGGCAGAAGACAGTAGGCAGAAGACAGTAGGCAGTAGGCTGGCAGTAGGCTGGCAGTAGGCAGAAGACAGTAGTCAGAAGACAGTAGGCAGTAGGCTGGCAGTAGGCTGGCAGTAGGCAGAAGACAGTAGGCAGAAGACAGTAGGCAGTAGGCTGGCAGTAGACTGGCAGTAGGCAGAAGATAGTAGGCAGAAGACAGTAGGCAGTAGGCTGGCAGTAGGCTGGCAGTAGGCAGAAGACAGTAGGCAGTAGGCTGGCAGTAGGCTGGCAGTAGGCAGAAGACAGTAGGCAGTAGGCTGGCAGTAGGCTGGCAGTAGGCAGAAGACAGTAGGCAGTAGGCTGGCAGTAGGCTGGCAGTAGGCTGGCAGTAGGCAGAATACAGTAAGCAGTAGGCTGGCAGTAGGCTGGCAGTAGGCAGAAGACAGTAGGCAGTAGGATGGCAGTAGGCAGAAGACAGTAGGCAGTAGGCTGGCAGTAGGCAGAAGACAGTAGGCAGTAGATAGTAGGCAGAAGACAGTAGGCAGTAGATAGTAGACAGAAGACAGTAGGCAGTAGATAGTAGACAGAAGACAGTAGGCAGTAGATAATAGACAGAAGACAGTAGGCAGTAGGCAGTAGATAGTAGACAGAAGACAGTAGGCAGAAGATAGTAGGCAGAAGACAGTAGGCAGTAGATAGTAGACAGAAGACAGTAGGCAGTAGATAGTAGACAGAAGACAGTAGGCAGTAGATAGTAGACAGAAGACAGTAGGCAGTAGATAGTAGGCAGAAGATAGTAGGCAGAAGACAGTAGGCAGTAGATAGTAGACAGAAGACAGTAGGCAGAAGACAGTAGGCAGAAGACAGTAGGCAGTAGATAGTAGGCAGAAGACAGTAGGCAGAAGATAGTAGGCAGAAGACAGTAGGCAGTAGATAGTAGACAGAAGACAGTAGGCAGTAGATAGTAGACAGAAGGCAGTAGATAGTAGGCAGTAGATAGTAGACAGAAGGCAGTAGATAGTAGGCAGAAGACAGTAGGCAGAAGACAGTAGGCAGTAGATAGTAGGCAGAAGACAGTAGGCAGAAGATAGTAGACAGAAGACAGTAGGCAGTAGATAGTAGACAGAAGACAGTAGGCAGTAGGCAGTAGATAGTAGACAGAAGACAGTAGGCAGTAGATAGTAGACAGAAGACAGTAGGCAGTAGATAGCAGGCAGTAGACATTAGGCAGTAGACAGTAGACAGTAGGCAGTAGACAGTAGGCAGTAGACAGTAGACATTAGACAGTAGACATTAGGCAGTAGACAGTAGACAGTAGACATTAGACAGTAGACAGTAGACAGTAGGCAGTAGGCAGTAGACAGTAGACATTAGGCAGTAGGCAGTAGGCAGTAGACAGTAGGCAGTAGACAGTAGGCAGTAGACATTAGGCAGTAGACATTAGGCAGTAGGCAGTAGACAGTAGACAGTAGGTAGTAGACAGTAGACAGTAGACATTAGGCAGTAGGCAGTAGACAGTAGATATTAGGCAGTAGGCAGTAGGCAGTAGACAGTAGACATTAGGCAGTAGACAGTAGACAGTAGACAGTAGACATTAGGCAGTAGACATTAGGCAGTAGGCAGTAGACAGTAGGCAGTAGACATTAGGCAGTAGACAGTAGACAGTAGACATTAGGCAGTAGACAGTAGGCAGTAGGCAGTAGGCAGTATGCAGTAGGCAGTAGACAGTAGGCAGTAGACAGTAGGCAGTAGACAGTAGGCAGTAGGCAATAGGCAGTAGACAGTAGACAGTAGACAGTAGACATTAGGCAGTAGGGAGTAGACAGTAGACAGTAGACAGTAGACATTAGGCAGTAGACATTAGACATTAGGCAGTAGACATTAGGCAGTAGGCAGTAGACATTAGGCAGTAGACATTAGGCAGTAGACATTAGGCAGTAGGCAGTAGACAGTAGGCAGTAGGCAGTAGACAGTAGACATTAGGCAGTAGGCAGTAGACAGTAGACAGTAGGCAGTAGGCAGTAGACAGTAGACATTAGGCAGTAGACAGTAGGCAGTAGACAGTAGACAGTAGCTAGTAGCTGGAAGGAGCAGAGCTCTCTCTCACCAGTAATGTCAGTTTGTTTGGCACCCAGACATTGCTCCTCTTGTGACAGCAGAGCCAGGGTTGGGGACAGGGGACAGAGGGTGAGGTCTGGAGAGGATAGGACAGAGAAGGGAGGACAGGGGATGAGGTCGGGTCTGTGTTGAACCCAGGTCATAAGCACAGTCAAGACCGTGTTAGCCTGCTGGGTGAAGCTTTGGCATTAGTTAGGTGGTCATCATACAACCCCCAGACAACCTCCAATACAGCATCCATCAATCAGCCATAATAATGATCAATAACACTCATGACCTGCTGGGAACCAGAGTACAGTAGTTGATGTTATGTTGTATCCAGATGTACAGGAAACATGTGCATAGCAGGAAGTAGTTTGGGGCTGCTGGGATTGTTTTTGTCTGTGCTACAGACGGCTAATACAGGACTAGTAAAGGCCCACTGCATATATATATGTACTGTATATATATTTTTTTAATCACAGGGTGTTTCAGCACCCTACTTCCCACGGCTATGCATCTGTGTAATCGTTAATGTACTGTAACTCCTATGGTCTTAACATGAAGGACTTCTTCATTATCTCCACAATCATCAGAGAGGCTGTGAGATTTACTGTAAACGTGCCAACGCCTCCATACAGAGTTACCGTGACGACCGCAGAGGTCCTGCTCCCAACAGGAAGTGTTGTGCTGCGAGGGGTTAATGAGAGCTTCCGTGTTGCCAGAGGGAATTGGGAAAGACCCTTTGTTCCTGCTGCGTCATTCTGACCCCATCACAGGCGTTTTCCATCTTCTGACACGTCAACAATTATTATAATCTTTTTAATATATATACAGGATATACTCATTCAAGGGCTTAAAAAAAAATTGTAAACTATTTTCTACATAAAAATGTAGAATAATAGTGAAGACATCAAAACTATGAAAAAACACATGGAATCCAATCATGTAGTAACCAAAAAAGTGTTAAACAAATCAAAATAGATTTTAGATTTGAGATTCTTCAAAGTAGCCACCCTTTGTCTTGATGACAGCTTTGCACACTCTTGGCATTCTCTCAACCAGCTTCACCTGGAATGCTTTTCCAACAGTCTTGAAGGAGTTCCCACATATGCTGAGCACTTGTTGGCTGCTTTTCCTTCACTCTGCGGTCAAATTCATCCCAAACCATCTCAATTGGATTGAGGTTGGGTGATTGTGGAAGTCATCTGATGCAGCAGTCCATCACTCTCATTCTCCTTGGTCTAATAGCCCTTACACAGCCTGGAGGTGTGTTGGGTCATTGTCCTGTTGAAAAACAAATGATAGTCCCACTAAGCGCAAACCAGATGGGATGGCGTATCGCTGCAGAATGCTGTGGTAGCCATGCTGGTGAAGTGTGCCTTGAATTCTAATTAAATCACTGACGGTGTCACCAGCAAAGCACCGCCACACCATCACACCTCCTCCTCCATGCTTCACAGTGGGAACCACACATGCGGAGATCATCCATTCACCTACTCTGCCTCTCACAATGACACATCGGTTGGAACCAAAAATCGCAAATTTGGACTCATCAGACTAAAGGACAGATTTTCACCGGTCTAATGTCCATTGCTCATGTTTCTTGGCCCAAGCAAGTCTTTTCTTCTCATTGATGTCCTTTAGTAGTGGTTTCTTTGCAGCAATTCAATCATGAAGGCCTGATTCTGCCCTCTGAACAGTTGATGTTGAGATGTGTCTGTTACTTGAACTCTGTGAAGCATTTATTTAGGCTGCAATTTCTGAAGCTGGTAACTCTAATGAACTTATCCTCTGCAGCAGAGGTACCTCTGGGTCTTCCTTTCCTGTGGCGGTCCTCATGAGAGCCAGTTTCATCATAGCGCTTGATGGTTTTTACGACTAGACTTGAAGAAACTTTAAAAGTTCTTGACATTTCTCGTATTGACTGACCTTCATGTCTTAATTAAAGTAATGATGGGCTGTCGTTTCTCTTTGCTTATTTGAGCTGTTCTTGCCATAATATGAACTTGGTCTTTTACCAAATGTATACCCCACCTACCTTGTCACAACACAACTGATTGGCTCAAACGCATTAAGAAGGAAAGAAATTCCACAAATTAACTTTTAATGAGGCACACCCTCTAATTGAAATGCATTCCAGGTGACTACCTCATTAAGCTGGTTGAGAGAATGCCAAGAGTGTGCAAAGCTGTCATCAAGACAAAGGGTGGCTACTTTGAAGAATCTCAAATATAAAATATATTTAGATTTGTTTAACACTTTTTTTGGTTACTATATGATTCCATATGTGTTATTTCATAGTTTTGATGTCTTCACTATTATTCTACTATGTAAAAAATTGTAAAAATAAAGAAAAACCCTTGAATGAGTAGGTGTGTCCAAACTTGTGACTGGTACTCTATATATATTTTTAATCACAGGGTGTTGCAGCACCCTCAGCACCCCTACTTTCCACGGCTATGCATCTGTGTAATAGTTAATGTACTGTAACTCCTATGGTCTTAACATGAAGGACTTCTTCATTATCTCCACAATCATCAGAGAGGCTGTGAGATTTACTGTAAACGTGCCAACGCCTCCATACAGAGTTACCATGACGACCGCAGAGGTCCTGCTCCCAACAGGAAGTGTTGTGCTGCGAGGGGTTAATGAGAGCTTCCGTGTTGCCAGAGGGAATTGGGAAAGACCCTTTGTTCCTGCTGCGTCATTCTGACCCCATCACAGGCGTTTTCCATCTTCTGACACGTCAACAATTGTTTTTAGGGAGCTTATTATTTTAACAGTCATTATGTCCCAGATAATCAGAGCAGTGTTATATTTGTTCTATTTTTCCGGCTGCGGATATGTTTTTATGTTTTCCTCTCTTTGTGTGTGTGTGTGTGTGTGTGTGTGTGTGTGTGTGTGTGTGTGTGTGTGTGTGTGTGTGTGTGTGTGTGTGTGTGTGCGTGCGTGCGTGCGTGCGTGTGTGTGTGTGTGTGTGTGTGTGTGTGTGTAATAGCGTGATAGTTGTCACAGGTGTTGTGTTTTCACACACACACACACACACACACACACACACACACACACACACACACACACACACACACGTCTGACAAGGCTGGAGTCTGGATTATGGTGAATATATAAAACTTGTAGTGCAGCAGTCAGCCAGAGAAAAGGAACTGCATGGAGTCTTTGTTGTCCTAAATCTCTGGGCTTGGTCTCACGCAGCTCTCTGGCTGTTTGGCTAGACTCCAGATCAGTGAACAATGGCAGTGCGTGCTGCTGGTGAGTGTTTTGGAGCCAGCAACACTGCTCACAGGTCAGTTCTTAAGTTATGGATTGCATTCCAAATGGCACCCTATTCCCTACATAGTGCACTACTTTTGACCAGGATCCATCAGGAGCCCCATAGGATTCTGGTCAAAAGTAGTGCACTATGTAGGGAATAGGGGGCCATTTGGGAAGCAGATTTGGTCAGGGCTGATGTTCAGCAAACTGGTCACCTCCCTGTTCTGTCAATGCAGAGGGCCCCAGCGGGCTGATACACTGAACAAACACAGACCCCCTTGTTGGTTTTGGCAGATCATCAAGGGGCTCCACCCCTCCTCTCCTTCCCGCCTCTCGTTCATCCCTCCTCTCGTTCATCCCTCCTCTCGCTCTTCCCTCCTCTCGTTCATCCCTCCTCTCGTTCATCCCACCTCTCGTTCATCCCTCCTCTCGTTCATCCCCTCTCTCGTTCATCCCTCCTCTCGTTCATCCCTCCTCTCGTTCATCTCTCCTCTCGTTCATCCCTCCTCTCGTTCATCCCTCCTCTCGTTCATCCCTCCTCTCGTTCATCCCACCTCTCGTTCATCCCTCCTCTCGTTCATCCCTCCTCTCGTTCTTCCCTCCTCTCGTTCATCCCTCCTCTCGTTCTTCCCTCCTCTCGTTCATCCCTCCTCTCGTTCATCCCACCTCTCGTTCATCCCTCCTCTCGTTCATCCCTTCTCTCGTTCTTCCCTCCTCTCGTTCATCCATCCTCTCGTTTATCCCTCCTCTCGTTCATCCCACCTCTCGTTCTTCCCTCCTCTCGTTCATCCATCCTCTTGTGTGCATACAGTTTGTATGTGCAATCATAATATGATTGTGTGTGTGTGTGTGTGTGTGTGTGTGTGTGTGTGTGTGTGTGTGTGTGTGTGTGTGCGTGCGTGTGCGCGCACACACTGCCTTATCATCTTGCTGCTCAGAGCAGTCAGTCCTACTGTCCAAGCAGCAATTTAGCACCTTGCCAGTACATATTGTACCAAGGTCCTGTCAGGACAACATATTGTACCAAGGTCCTGTCAGGACAACATATTGTACCAAAGTCCTGCCAGGACAACATATTGTACCAAGGTCCTGCCAGGACAACATATTGTACCAAGGTCCTGTCAGGACAACATATTGTACCAAGGTCCTGTCAGGACAACATATTGTACCAAGGTCCTGTCAGGACAACATATTGTACCAAGGTCCTGTCAGGACAACATATTGTACCAAGGTCCTGCCAGGACAACATATTGTACCAAGGTCCTGCCAGGACAACATATTTTATAGACTGCCCTACATGCAAGTACTTACAGGTTTACACACATGAGGTCATAGATGTTAGTAAGCGGTTCTGGCCGGTTCCATTCCTGTTCATTCAAAGTCAAATAGACATTGTTTCAATAGAACACATGATGTCACAGATGTCTTCTTTTACTTCCTGACTCCAGATGGGCTAACACACGTAGCAGGGCTGGAGCAGGGCTGGGGGGATTGGACAGGGATATCCACCCATTGATTAGGAGGTGTTGACATGGGAACAGGTCTGTGTTTTAACCTAGCTAAACATCATCATGACTCATAAGGTGTGTGTGTGTGTGTGTGTGTGTGTGTGTGTGTGTGTGTGTGTGTGTGTGTGTGTGTGTGTGTGTGTGTGTGTGTGTGTGTGTGTGTGTGTGTGTGTGTGTGTGTGCGTGCGTGCGCGTGTGCGTGCGCGTGTGTGTTTATCTGTGTGCTCAGTCTCAGAGCTCTCTCTGGCTCAGCTAGGCTTCCAGCATAGTTTGTCCATAAACAGGCATGATATGCATCACCATCCTCTTCATCAGGAGACCCAGATGTTGCTATTCTCTTTAATCATCCCTCATGTCTCACTCACTTGTTTATGGCCTCTTTATGTGGTCTTTATTTTCAGAGGTGCCCTTCAATAACTGGACTAAAGACACACAATAGTTTTTAAGGAACACATTTCTGATATTCAGATCAGTCAGTCTTTATATTAGATGTGTAATGTTGGACACTCAGTTGTTTGTTGTGGACAGGAATGTGGACAGTTGTTTGTTGTGGACAGGAATGTGGACAGTTGTTCGTTGTGGACGGGAATGTGAGAAATTAAATGGTTCAGCAGCAACATGAACACACAGAGATGCAGCTGAGTCCCTGACAAGAGCACTGGGAGACAACATGAACACACAGAGATGCAGCTGAGTCCCTGACAAGAGCACTGGAAGACAACATGAACACACAGAGATGCAGCTGAGTCCCTGACAAGAGCACTGGAAGACAACATGAACACACAGAGATGCAGCTGAGTCCCTGACAAGAGCACTGGGAGACAACATGAACACACAGAGATGCAGCTGAGTCCCTGACAAGAGCACTGGGAGACAACATGAACACACAGAGATGCAGCTGAGTCCCTGACAAGAGCACTGGGAGACAACATGAACACACAGAGATGCAACTGAGTCCCTGACAAGAGCACTGGGAGACAACATGAACACACAGAGATGCAGCTGAGTCCCTGACAAGAGCACTGGGAGACAACATGAACACACAGAGATGCAGCTGAGTCCCTGACAAGAGCACTGGAAGACAACATGAACACACAGAGATGCAGCTGAGTCCCTGACAAGAGCACTGGGAGACAACATGAACACACAACTCTTCTCTGCCAATAATCTGATGGGATCTACCCTGGGTTCAGCTGTTGTCCTGTCTGTTTAAATGATCTGATGTGATCTACCCTGGGTTCAGCTGTTGTCCTGTCTGTTTAAATGATCTGATGTGATCTACCCTGGGTTCAGCTGTAGTCCTGTCTGTTTAAATGATCTGATGTGATCTACCCTGGGTTCAGCTGCTGTCCTGTCTGTTTGTATTTAAGACGTGGGAAGTAACCCCATTAGCAGGAACTCCCTGATACACTGAACGGAGGAGGAGGAGGAGGAGGAGGAGGAGGAGAAGGAGGAAAGGAGGCCAAGCTCACCCCTCACAGGGAACAGAAAAGTGAGGATGAAGGAGGTATAATTGGATGGATGGATGGGTTGACGGAGGAGTATTGTCATGGACTGGTCCAGATTAGAATATGTGGAGCATAGATTTGGCTGAGGAAGACATTTCAGCCAGTCCAAGGCAGAACACATAATGTAGAACCACGGTACAGTAGCTGTATGAGCTCCTATCTGCATGCACTTGTGTGCCTACAGTATGTATGTGCAATCATAATATGATTGTGTGTGTGTGTGTGTGTGTGTGTGTGTGTGTGTGTGTGTGTGTGTGTGTGTGCGTGTGTGCGTGTGTGCGTGTGTGCGTGCGTGCGTGCGTGCGTGCGTGCGTTTTGAAAGGTAGGTTGTGGACTAGAGCGGGGGCCACAGACAGGAAAGGTGTTGTCTATTTGGAAGTGTGTCTCCGTCAGGGTGTTCTGTATATCCCACCATCAGGATCTCAGGAAGTCTATCTCCATGTGTTTCTGTAACTGACACTACATCCCAAATGGCATCCTATTCCCTATATAGTGCACGACTTTTTACCAGAGCCCTGTGCCCGTGGTCTAAAGTAGTGCACTATATAGGGAATCGGGTGTCATTTGGAACGCAGATTCTGACACTGTAGTAACCAGGGGGAGTGTTGAGGCACAACGTTAGGGAACTCTGGGAACAGGGAGCGGTTCCTTTTGGACCCCGACTCCGGTCCCTGGCACTAGGCTCTCAGATCTGTGAGACTACAGGGACCTGACACACACACACATCTCTGAGTGATACTACAGTGACCTGACAGCTCATGGATCTGTAACAGCTGTTCTCAGAACTGTGTTCACAAAACTAATTGAACACAGATGACACTGTATTATGATTGGGAAGATAACGTGTTGGCCTGATACACTGTTGGTTCTGTTTCATATCAGGCCATTTCTTCAGAACTTGGAACTTGGAATCCATGGAATGGAACACAGTGTGTTCGTTACTGTAATAAATGATGAGCCCAAGCTTCCAACATGGTATCCTCTGATTGAATGACTGTTGTTTGTCTACTGATGTCAAAATAATCCCTATAAGGACTTCTTCCCAGCGTTCTACCCTAAAGGTCAAGCAAGGAGAAATATGTCAGAGTGGAGCTTTTATAAGCTTTGAGAACTTAAGCTGAGACAAACAGACCTTTTATAAACTGAGACAAGAAGTTGTTGTTGGGAAAGATGCCAAAGTAGAGCTTTATAAAGTTGAGACAATAGTTTGCTGTTATTCTTTTAATGTTTAGAGGAGAAGTGCATCAGTGATTGGTGTTTGCATAGTTCGGAGTGATTTGCTGTTACACTTAGTGCAGTTTGCAATCTGTCATATTCTTTACAGTCTGTCATATTGTTTACATTATATCATATTGTTTACTGTCTGTCATATTGTTTACTGTCTGTCATATTGTTTACTGTCTGCCATATTGTTTACTGTCTGTCAAATTGTTTACAGTCTGTCATATTGTTTACAGTCTGTCATATTCTTTACAGTCTGTCATATTCATTACAGTCTGTCATATTGTTTATGGTCTGTCATATTGTTTACAGTTTGTCATATTGATTACAGTCTGTCATATTGTTTACAGTCTGTCATATTTTTTACATGGTATCTTATTGTGTCTGTGTCACGTCGTGCTCAGCTCTAGTCAAGTGGGTTAGAAGGATGCCTCTGTCCCCTGCTGCTTGAGTACCTGACCGGGTATCGAACCCGGTTCATCAGCATGCCACAGAACTATCTCCACCCACTGAGCTAAAGCCTAGGAATTATCTCAGGTGGTTAACACAAGTCTTTAAGACTCAGACAAGGTTACTCATCAGGCGAGAGTGGGTTCACCAAACCACTTCCGTTACCCTTGGGCATGTCCAGGGCAGGGTAGGACAGGGGTGAAGGATGCTGGTGGGCTGATGGTGGGTGTTGTATGGCGTGTGTGTAGTGAAACATCTGGAGTCACTAATAAACTAGTCTGTACTGCCAAAGTCTGTACTGCCAGTAAAGTTGGGATATCGATTTGATCTGCTGCCCTGGGAAACTGGAACTGCACACACCTCTCTCTCTCTTTCTCTCTCTCGTAACTCCCTCCCACCTCCCCCTCTTATATCCCCCCTGACTCGCCCTCATAACCTCCTTCTCTATCACCCATATTCTCCCTGCTCCTCCTCTCTGGCCCTCATACTCCCTCACTTTCTGAGGGTAGTGACCTGATGCAATGAGAGAGAGAGAGAGAGAGAGGGGGGGGGGGGGGAGAGAGAGAGAGGGAGAGAGAGAGCCCTACTGCCAGACTTTCCCTGACTTGTCAATAATTGTTGTGTTTGGCCATGTAGGGTAACTGTCATTGTCTATACAAAGTCACTGGAGAGTTAGTGGAGAGTGTGGCGTTTGATGGTGTGACTTCATATGGTGTGTTTTCAGTGTGACCTCATATGGTGTGTTTCCAGTATGAACTCGTATGGTGTGTTTTCAGTGTGACTTCATATGGTGTGTTTCCAGTATGAACTCGTATGGTGTGTTTCCAGTGTGACTTCATATGGTGTGTTTCCAGTATGAACTCGTATGGTGTGTTTCCAGTGTGACCTCATATGGTGTGTTTCCAGTGTGACTTCATATGGTGTGTTTTCAGTGTGACTTCATATGGTGTGTTTCCAGTGTGACTTCATATGGTGTGTTTTCAGTGTGACTTCATATGGTGTGTTTCCAGTGTGACTTCATATGGTGTGTTTTCAGTGTGACTTCATATGGTGTGTTTTCAGTGTGACTTCATATGGTGTGTTTCCAGTATGAACTCGTATGGTGTGTTTTCAGTGTGACCTCATATGGTGTGTTTTCAGTATGAACTCGTATGGTGTGTTTTCAGTGTGACCTCATATGGTGTGTTTCCAGTATGAACTCGTATGGTGTGTTTTCAGTGTGACTTCATATGGTGTGTTTCCAGTATGAACTCGTATGGTGTGTTTCCAGTGTGACTTCATATGGTGTGTTTCCAGTATGAACTCGTATGGTGTGTTTTCAGTGTGACCTCATATGGTGTGTTTCCAGTGTGAACTCGTATGGTGTGTTTCCAGTGTGACTTCATATTGCGGTTGTCTGTGCTTGTTTATTCACCAGCCAGGGCATAACGAGGTGGCTTAATTGGAACGTCCTCCTTATTCTGATGACACTCGCCCGCACACGCACGCACCAACTCACACCTCCTGATTCAGGTGGGCTAAAGTTATTCCCCTAATGATATACTGTATCCTTGTACTGTTCCTCATATACGGTGTAGAGATATGAGCATCTGGGAAATATAATATACAATGTATAGCATACATCACCTCCCAAGCCACTTTAGGAGCAGAGGGCTGCCTTCAACAGGGTTTCAGAGGGCTGCATTCAACAACATTTCAGAGGGCTGCCTTCAACAGGGTTTCAGAGGGCTGCATTCAACAGGGTTTCAGAGGGCTGCATTCAACAACATTTCAGAGGGCTGCCTTCAACAGGGTTTCAGAGGGCTGCCTTCAACAGGGTTTCAGAGGGCTGCCTTCAACAGGGTTTCAGAGGGCTGCATTCAACAGGGTTGCAAAGGGCTGCATTCAACAGGGTTTCAGAGGGCTGCCTTCAACAAGGTTTCAGAGGGCTGCCTTCAACAAGGTTTCAGAGGGCTGCCTTCAACAGGGTTTCAGAGGGCTGTCTTCAACAAGGTTTCAGAGGGCTGCCTTCAACATGGTTTCAGAGGGCTGTCTTCAACAGGGTTTCAGAGGGTTGCATTCAACAGGGTTTCAGAGGGCTGCATTCAACAGGGTTTCTGAGGGCTACATTCAACAGGGTTTCAGAGGGCTGTCTTCAAAAGGGTTTCAGAGGGCTGTCTTCAACAGGGTTTCAGAGGGCTGCCTTCAACAGGGTTTCAGAGGGCTGCCTTCAACAGGGTTTCAGAGGGCTGTCTTCAACAGGGTTTCAGAGGGCTGTTACAGTGCAGTCAGGATAACAGGTCCATGGGTCTAAGACAGGACTGGATCGTATGAGTAATGATTGGGATTTATTGGTCTCAGAGCACACAGGAGAAGAGATCAGTGATTTAAGAGGGGGGAGAAGGTGGTTATCCCCATGTCTCATACAGACGTAGGATCTTCATTTGAGCCAGTTTGCTACAGCAGAAAAACAATCCTGCAGCAACAGGAAATGTGAATTATTATATAGATGATAATTCATGGGTGTTTTTGTCAGGGTTAATACATTTTTCATTTGGGCGAATCAAGTCTGAAATGTCAAAGTGGAAATTACAAACTTTATAAGACTTTTTAACACTCAAATACACTAGAAGTTCCTGCAATGCAGGAAAATTCTCAGCAACAAAAATAGTGATCAAATGAAGATCCTACATCTGTAGATAGGGCGCGGCTCTGCGGACGCCCTCTGCTCCAGGCTGTCCAACCTAATGTGTTTGTATATCTGTCAGTGTGTATCGGAGCTGTTGGAGGAAAAAGCAGAACACACATTTCCATCCCGTATGAACTAATAAAGTATATGATATGTCTCAGTGTAGCTAGCTATAGTTGTGGTGAGAGCCATAGGTCTGGATGTCTCAGTGTAGCTAGCTGTAGTTGTGGTGAGAGTCATAGGTCTGGATGTCTCAGTGTAGCTAGCTATAGTTGTGGTGAGAGCCATAGGTCTGGATGTCTCAGTGTAGCTAGCTGTAGTTGTGGTGAGAGTCATAGGTCTGGATGTCTCAGTGTAGCTAGCTATAGTTGTGGTGAGAGTCATAGGTCTGGATGTCTCAGTGTAGCTAGCTATAGTTGTGGTGAGAGTCATAGGTCTGGATGTCTCAGTGTAGCTAGCTGTAGTCGTGGTGAGAGTCATAGGTCTGGTTGTCTCAGTGTAGCTAGCTGTAGTCGTGGTGAGAGTCATAGGTCTGGATGTCTCAGTGTAGCTAGCTGTAGTCGTGGTGAGAGTCATAGGTCTGGATGTCTCAGTGTAGCTAGCTGTAGTCGTGGTGAGAGTCATAGGTCTGGATGTCTCAGTGTAGCTATCTGTAGTCGTGGTGAGAGTCATAGGTCTGGATGTCTCAGTGTAGCTAGCTGTAGTCGTGGTGAGAGTCATAGGTCTGGATGTCTCAGTGTAGCTAGCTATAGTTGTGGTGAGAGTCATAGGTCTGGATGTCTCAGTGTAGCTAGCTGTAGTCGTGGTGAGAGTCATAGGTCTGGATGTCTCAGTGTAGCTAGCTGTAGTCGTGGTGAGAGTCATAGGTCTGGATGTCTCAGTGTAGCTAGCTATAGTTGTGGTGAGAGTCATAGGTCTGGGACCAGAGACACATGTTTCAGGGAGGATGTCCATCTTGTTCTAATAATTCTAGGGGAGGAGGCAGGAAGCAAACACGTGTACGCAATCAATCAACTATACAGACCACAAGCGCACACATCATTTCTGTTTATTTACATACTATAGGTTCCACACAACTCCTGGTACAGAGGCAAGAAAAAGTATGTGAACCCTTTGGAAATACCCGGATTTCTGCATAAATTGGTCATAAAATGTGATCTGATCTTCATCTAGGTCACAACAACAGACAAACACAGTCTGCTTAAACTAATAACACACACAATGATACGTTTTCATGTCTTTATTGAACACATCGTGTGAACAGTCACAGTGCAGGGTGGGAAAAGTATGAGAACCCTTGGATTTAATATCTGTTTGACCCTCCTTTGGCAGCAATAACCTCAACCAAACGTTTTCTGTAGTTGCGGATCAGACCTGCACAATGGTCAGGAGGAAATTTGGACCATTCGTCTTTACAAAACTGTTTCAGTTCAGCAATATTCTTGCGATGTCTGGTGTGAACCGCAGGCCTCCTCATTGTCCCTAGAATTTCTAAGCAAACAGCTGGAGACAGGGCTTTCTCCTATAGAGCTCAATTTTTATGGAACGGTCTGCCTACCCATGTCAGAGACGCAAACTCGGTCTCAACCTTTAAGTCTTTACTGAAGACTCATCTCTTCAGTGGGTCATATGATTGAGTGTAGTCTGGCCCAGGAGTGGGATGGTGAACGGAAAGGCTCTGGATCAACGAACCGCCCTTGCCTGTCTCTGCCTGGCCGGTTCCCCTCTTTCCACTGGGATTCTCTGCCTCTAACCCTATTACAGGGGCTGAGTCACTGGCTTACTGGGGCTCTCTCATACCGTCCCTGGGAGGGGTGCGTCACCTGAGTGGGTTGAGTCACTGATGTGATCATCCTGTCTGGGTTGGCACCCCCCCCCCCCTTGGGTTGTGCCGTGGCGGAGATCTTTGTGGGCTATACTCAGCCTTATCTCAGGATGGTAAGTTGGTGGTTGAAGATATCCCTCTAGTGGTGTGGGGGCTGTGCTTTGGCAAAGTGGGTGGGGTTATATCCTTCCTGTTTGGCCCTGTCCGGGGGTGTCCTCGGATGGGGCCACAGTGTCTCCTGACCCCTCCTGTCTCAGCCTCCAGTATTTATGCTGCAGTAGTTTATGTGTCGGGGGGCTAGGGTCAGTTTGTTATATCTGGAGTACTTATCCTGTCCTATTCGATGTCCTGTGTGAATTTAAGTGTGCTCTCTCTAATTCTCTCTTTCTCTCTTTCTCTCGGAGGACCTGAGCCCTAGGACCATGCATCAGGACTACATGACATGATGACTCCTTGCTGTCCCCAGTCCACCTGGCCGTGCTGCTGCTCCAGTTTCAACTGTTCTGCCTTATTATTATTGGACCATGCTGGTAATTTATGAACATTTGAACATCTTGGCCATGTTCTGTTACAATCTCCACCCGGCACAGCCAGAAGAGGACTGGCCACCCCACATAGCCTGGTTCCTCTCTAGGTTTCTTCCTAGGTTTTGGCCTTTCTAGGGAGTTTTTCCTAGCCACCGTAATTCTACACCTGCATTGCTTGCTGTTTGGGGTTTTAGGCTGGGTTTCTGTACAGCACTTTGAGATATCAGCTGATGTACGAAGGGCTATATAAATAAATTTGATTTGATTTTGAACCGCTCTCTTGAGGTCATGCCACAGCATCTCAATCGGGTTGAGGTCAGGACTCTGACTGGGCCCCTCCAGAAGGCGTATTTTATTCTGTTGAAGCCATTCTGTTGTTGATTTACTTCTGTGTTTTGGGTCGTTCATTTTGGGTCCTGTTGCATCACCCAACTTCTGTTAAGCTTCAATTGTCGGACAGATAGCCTTATATTCTCCTGATAAACTTGGGAATACATTTTTCTGTCGATGATAGCAAGCTGTCCAGGCCCTGAGACAGCAAAGCAGCCCCAAACCATGATACTCTCTCCACCAAACTTTACAGTTGGGATGATGTTTTAATGTTGGTGTGCTGTGCCTTTTTTTCTCCACACATAATGGTGTGTGTTCCATCCAAACAACTCAACTGTAGTTTAATCTGTCCACAGAATATTTTGCCAGAAGCGCTGTGGAACATCCAGATGCTCCTTAGTGAACTTCAGATGTGCGGCAATGTGTTTTTTTGGACAGCAGTGGCTATTTCTGTTGTGTCCTCCCATGAACACCATCTTGTTTAGTGTTTTATGTATCGTAGACTCGTCAACAGAGATGTTAGCATGTTCCAGAGATTTCTGTAAGTCTTTAGCTGACTCTAGGATTCTTCTTAACCTCATTGAGTATTCTGCGCTGTGATCTTTGCAGGACGGCCTCTCCTGTAGCAACAGTGCTGAACTTTCTCCATTTATAGAAAATTTGTCTTACTGTGAACTGATGAACATCAAGGCTTTTAGAGATACTTCTGTAACAATTAGGTCTTCTGAGATATCTTCTTGTGAATAGCAAACTCACATTTTGTGAGTGTTTTTATAGGGCAGTGCAGCTCTAACAAACATCTCCAAACTCGTCTCATTGATTGGACTCCAGGTTAGCTGACTCCTGACTCCAGTTAGCTTTTGGAGAAGTCATTGGCCTAGAGGTTCACATACCTTTTCCAACCTACACTGTGAATGTTTAAATGATGTAATCAATAAAGACAAGAAAAATACAATAATTTGTGTGTTATTTTTTTACCTTTATTTAACTAGGTAAGTCAGTTAAGAACAAATTCTTATTTTCAATGACAGCCTAGGAACAGTAGGTTAACTGCCTGTTCAGGGGCAGAATTAAATATTTGTACCTTGTCAGCTCGGGGGTTTGAACTTGCAACTTTCCAGTTACTAGTCCAACGCTCTAACCACTAGGCTACCCTGCCGACACTATGTTATCTGTTGTTGTGACTAAGATGAAGATCAGATCTAATTTTATGACCAATTTATTCAGAAATCCAGATAATTCCAAAGGGTTCACATACTTTTTCTTGCCACTGTATGTGTACAGATAAGTGTCAGTGTGAGAGGACTGGGAAAGAAGACACTGATACAGAGAGTCCACTAACTAACAAGTTAAAATAACCTCTTCTTGAACTTCAGCAGAACATCCATCATAGCTTGTATCCCAAATAGCACCCTATTCCCTTTATAGTGCACTACTTTTGACCAGAGCCCATAGAGCATAGTGCACTACTTTAGACCAGAGCCCATAAAGCATAGTGCACTATGTCGGGAATAGGGTTCCATTTTGGATGCAGGCCATACCCTGTGTAATGAAGCCTACACATGCACTTCTCCCCCTCATTCACTCCCTGCAGTCTTTCATCCATCCTCTCTCCCTTCTGCACCTCTCCTCCTTGACTGTACTCCATCCCTCCATCCCTCTGTATATCTTCTATTATCTCTAACAGACAGTCATCCTTCTCTCCCTCCTCTAGACCTTCTGCTCTATCCCGCCCCCTAGTGTTTGTTATACGTCCTCACAGACTAGTTGGCCAGTTTGTGCACTGGAGAGAATGGTGACTAGGTAAGAGATGAGTCCACAGCCAATGGGTCATTTTGTTGACCGACAAGGATTGTTCAAGCTGTTTTACGATCAATCAAAGGTGACAAAACACACACACACACACACACACACACACGATCGGGGTGAAAAAATACAGAAGAGCAGAAACATACCCTCATGAAGGCTACAGGTGTTGTACACACCACGATAATTAACACACACACTCAATTAGCCTACAAGCACAAACATATTCAAGTATTATCCTTCACAGACTGGTGTTTATTTAGAGGATTAAGTCTAAGATTTGTAGTCTTCTGAGGATTGTTCAGGGTTGGAGTCAATTCTATTTAAATTCCAGTCAATTCAGGAAGTACACTGAAATTCCAACTCCAATTATCTACGATGCTTTTCAATGAGGAAAATTTGGAATTGGATTTACTTTTCCGAAATTAACTGGAATTGAAATGGAATTGAAATGGAATTGACTGGAATTGAAATGGAATTGACTGGAATTGAAATGGAATTGACTGGAATTTAAATGGAATTGACTGGAATTGAAATGGAATTGACTGGAATTGAAAGGGAATTGAAATGGAATTGAAATGGACTTGACTGGAATTGAAATGGAATTGACTGGAATTGAAATGGAATTGAAATGGAATTGAAAGGGACTTGAAATGGACTTGAAATGGACTTGAAATGGAATTGAAAGGGAATTGACATGGAATTGAAATGGACTTGAAATGGAATTGACCCCAGCTCTGTTGCGGTTACACATCATGCGTTCTACCAGACTGGTCTCAGAACATATTTTATATTTTACTAAAATCTGTGCCACTCCAATAGAACATCTCCTTTTTGGCATATGTAAATCCAGGGACACTCAAATGAGTATGATATGTTACGTTGGTATGACAGTTGGTTACTTAAGGCAGAGCAAACGTTTAGCAAGCCAAAGAATACATATTTCAATCTAATCACAGACAACTTTAGCATTTTAGCAGCTTTGCAGCTACTTACTACTTTTTAGGTACTTTGCAACTACTTAGCATGCAAGCTAACCCTTCCCCTAACCCTTTAATCTAACTCCTAACCTTAACTCCTAACCTAATGTAGCACATCATACTAAAGCAGTTGAGTGTGATATATCATATCGTAAGCAGTTGAGTGTGATATATCAAACTAAAGCAGTTGAGTGTGATATATTATACTAAAGCAGTTGAGTGTGATATATTATACTAAAGCAGTTGAGTGTGATAGCAGTTGAGTGTGATATATCAAACTAAAGCAGTTGAGTGTGATATATCAAACTAAAGCAGTTGAGTGTGATATATCGTATCGTAAGCAGTTGAGTGTGATATATCAAACTAAAGCAGTTGAGTGTGATATATCAAACTAAAGCAGTTGAGTGTGATATATCACACTAAAGCAGTTGAGTGTGATATATCACACTAAAGCAGTTGAGTGTGATATATCATACTAAAGCAGTCGAGTGTGATGTATCAAACTAAAGCAGTAGAGTGTGATATATCATACTGAAGCAGTTGAGTGTGATATATCACACTAAAGCAGTTGAGTGTGATATATCATACTAAAGCAGTTGAGTGTGATATATCATACTAAAGCAGTTGAGTGTGATATATCAAACTAAAGCACTTGAGTGTGATATATCGTATTGTAAGCAGTTGAGTGGGATATATCATACTAAAGCAGTTGAGTGTGATATATTGTATCGTAAGCAGTTGAGTGTGATATATCATATCGTAAGCAGTTGAGTGTGATATATCATATCGCAAGCAGTTGAGTGTGATATATCAAACTAAAGCAGTTGAGTGTGATATATCAAACTAAAGCAGTTGAGTGTGATATATCATACTAAAGCAGTTGAGTGTGATATATCAAACTAAAGCAGTTGAACGTGATATATCGTACTACAGCAGTTGAGTGTGATATATCATACTAAACGATACTGGTGCGATCAAGGCGTAGGATACGTCCTACAATTCGTATTATATTGTACGACCGCTATTACGTTGGTAAGCCAATGTAATGTAATCTAATGTAAAGTAACATATCATACTAAATGGAGTGGCATGGCTACGTTTGCTCTGAGCCCAGGTTTCAGCGGTCTATACCATGAGACGAGAGCCAGGGATGTAGTGAGACTCTTTCCAGATGTTTGTCTCTCCACAGTTCTCTGTCTTCCTCTTGCACTGGTAACAGCGGCGGTACTGCTCACACTGGTCAATCAGCAGACTGCTCCCAGACCTGTCATAGACATCAGAGATCAACGTCAGAATGTGGTCAATCAATCAGCAGACTGCTCCCAGACCTGTCATAGACATCAGAGATCAACGTCAGAATGTGGTCAATCAATCAGCAGACTGCTCCCAGACCTGTCATAGACATCAGAGATCAACGTCAGAATGTGGTCAATCAATCAGCAGACTGCTCCCAGACCTGTCATAGACATCAGAGATCAACGTCAGAATGTGGTCAATCAATCAGCAGACTGCTCCCAGACCTGTCATAGACATCAGAGATCAATGTCAGAATGTGGTCAATCAATCAGCAGACTGCTCCCAGACCTGTCAGAAACATCAGAGATCAACGTCAGAATGCGGTCAATCAATCAGCAGACTGCTCCCAGACCTGTCAGAAACATCAGAGATCAACGTCAGAATGCGGTCAATCAATCAGCAGACTGCTCCCAGACCTGTCATAGACATCAGAGATCAACGTCAGAATGTGATGGTACAGATAGCAGACGTCAACTATCATGACAGTGATCGACTCAATCAGCTGGTCCCAAATCACTACCTTTTTCTCCTTCTTAACCCTAACCCCCGATGCTAGTGTGTCTGAAGGGTCTGGATAGGTATAAACAGTGTGGTGGTAGATCTGAAGGGTCTGGATAGGTATAAACAGTGTAGTGGTGGATCTGAAGGGTCTGGATAGGTATAAACAGTGTAGTGGTAGATCTGAAGGGTCTGGATAGGTATTAACAGTGTAGTGGTAGATCTGAAGGGTCTGGATAGGTATAAACAGTGTAGTGGTAGATCTGAAGGGTCTGGATAGGTATAAACAGTGTAGTGGTAGATCTGAAGGGTCTGGATAGGTATAAACAGTGTAGTGGTAGATCTGAAGGGTCTGGATAGGTATAAACAGTGTAGTGGTAGATCTGAAGGGTCTGGATAAACAGTGTAGTGGTAGATCTGAAGGGTCTGGATAGGTATAAACAGTGTAGTGGGAAAGCTTCCATCATATTGTTTCCATCTTACAGATCTGTAAACATAGAAGGGTTAGGGCCAATCCAGGTTGTGATTTGAGTATATTACTTGATGAATTCCTTCTCCTCTCTGTCTCGGTGGCGTTTCAGGTCGGCGCTGCGTCTCCAGGTGTCCTCCAACGAGGCCCTCAGGTTATGCAGCTTCTCAAAGCGGTTGATGTGGTCGTTTATCAGTCTGCCAGGAGAGAGAGTGAGAGGAAAATATAGAAACAGAACATATAGACAAGACATCGCATATAAAATGGCCTTTAACCTTGAACCATTCCATATACCATTTTTTTTCTGCATTCTCATTTTATTCACTCACTTTCTGAATTTCAAGTGGAGAATTTCACCCTCCCCACTCCCCCGTCTCTCCATGACTCCCTCTCGCTCACTTTCCCCCCCCCCCCCCCCTGCCTTCCCCCTTCCACTCACTCCTTCCTGTTCCTGTTGAGCATCTCTCTCTCGTTCTTCTGTTTGGTGCTGCGGTTAAGGAGCAGCTCTTTTCTCTTGTTATTAGCCGTGGTCAGTTGTTCCTGGTAGACCTTCTCCGCCCGCTGCTTCTGCTCTGACAGCCCAGCAGGGGTACAGTCCAGCTGGCCAAACACAGGGCCGTCCGAGTCGGGCAGGCGCGCTGGGAGGCCCGAGCCCTGGTACTCCACCTGGTAGATACGTTAATTAAATAACATCCATTAGATTTGTGGAGCATCAAGATCCTAAAATTATTTTTCTACTCAACCTGGGTGAAGATTACAATCACAGAGGAGCTCACAACTACTGGAAACTCATCTGTCATGTATAAGTACTGGAATCTCTCAACTATGACTTCCTGTTCTCGGTTAAAGAAGAGCCATTTGATTGGCAGAGCATGAAGATCACCAGTGTGCTGAGATTGTTTTCTACTCAACCTGGACTAAACATAGACACCACAGAGGAGCTGGACTACTGTTCAACCTGGACTAAACATAGACACCACAGAGGAGCTAGACTACTGTTCAACCTGGACTAGACATAGACACCACAGAGGAGCTAGACTACTGTTCAACCTGGACTAAACATAGACACCACAGAGGAGCTAGACTACTGTTCAACCTGGACTAAACATAGACACCACAGAGGAGCTAGACTACTGTTCAACCTGGACTAGACATAGACACCACAGAGGAGCTAGACTACTGTTCAACCTGGACTAGACATAGACACCACAGAGGAGCTGGACTACTGTTCAACCTGGACTAGACAGACACCACAGAGGAGCTAGACTACTGTTCAACCTGGACTAGACAGACACCACAGAGGAGCTAGACTACTGTTCAACCTGGACTAGACAGACACAACAGAGGAGCTGGACTACTGTTCAACCTGGACTAGACAGACACCACAGAGGAGCTGGACTACTGTTCAACCTGGACTAGACAGACACCACAGAGGAGCTAGACTACTGTTCAACCTGGACTAGACATAGACATCACAGAGGAGCTAGACTACTGTTCAACCTGGACTAGACAGACACCACAGAGGAGCTGGACTACTGTTCAACCTGGACTAGACAGACACCACAGAGGAGCTAGACTACTGTTCAACCTGGACTAGACATAGACGCCACAGAGGAGCTGGACTACTGTTCAACCTGGACTAGACAGACACCACAGAGGAGCTGGACTACTGTTCAACCTGGACTAGACATAGACACCACAGAGGAGCTAGACTACTGTTCAACCTGGACTAGACAGACACCACAGAGGAGCAAGACTACTGTTCAACCTGGACTAGACATAGACACCACAGAGGAGCTAGACTACTGTTCAACCTGGACTAGACATAGACACCACAGAGGAGCTGGACTACTGTTCAACCTGGACTAGACAGACACCACAGAGGAGCTAGACTACTGTTCAACCTGGACTAGACATAGACATCACAGAGGATCTGGACTACTGTTCAACCTGGACTAGACAGACACCACAGAGGAGCTGGACTACTGTTCAATTCCCTCATCTACTGCATTTCCTTCCTCAACTGTCCTTCTTTAAGTACTTCAAGTCTGGCTCAACTGTCCTTCTTTAAGTTCTTCAAGTCTGGCTCAACTGTCCTTCTTTAAGTACTTCAAGTCTGGCTCAACTGTCCTTCTTTAAGTTCTTCAAGTCTGGCTCAACTGTCCTTCTTTAAGTACTTCATGTCCAACTGTCCTTCTTTACCATGAATTTTTCCTCCTCTTCCTCCCCATTTCTACTGCATCTTTCCTTCCCTCTCTATCCCTTCCCTTCTTTTTCTTAAACCTCTCCATCTGTCTCCCCCTCTCCTCTCCTCTCCATAGAGACTTGTCTATATTATGTTTCCTGCCTGCTCTGAGTCGTCTCCTGGTGCTGTCTGTCCCTGGATGGGCGGGAACATCACTCTCCTATCTCCCTTGGCCTTCTGCTTGCCCTTCCCTGTTTCCACCTGTACAACAAGACAGGTGGTCAGGTAAACATCAATCTGTAGTGGTCCCCTCTGCCTTGTTCAGCCTTAACCTGTGCAGCACACCTGGGAGTTCAGTTATTCAATCCACAGCCTTTTTATCAACATAATAAATATCCCTCCACTTCAACCTGCACTTGTGTAACACATGGTGGGAGGCATGTCTTTGGTAGGTCTGGTATGGTAGGTTTGGTTGGGTAGGTCTGGCCTGGTAGGTCTGGCCTGGTAGGAAGGGGCTGGTAGGTATGGTAGGTAGGGTCTGGTAGGTATGGTCTGGTAGGTCTGGTCTGGTAGGGAGGGTCTGGTAGGTCTGGTAGGTCTGGTCTGGTAGGTGTGGTCTGGTAGGTCTGATCTGGTAGGTATTGTCTGGTAGGCATGGTCTGGTCTGGTAGGTGTGGTCTGGTAGGTGTGGTCTGGTCTGGTAGGTGTGGTCTGGTAGGTGTGGTCTGGTAGGTGTGGTCTGGTAGGTCTGGTCTGGTAGGTGTGGTCTGGTAGGGAGGGTCTGGTAGGTATGGTCTGGTAGGTATGGTCTGGTAGGTCTGGCCTGGTAGGTGTGGTCTGGTAGGTGTGGTCTGGTAGATCT
>NW_027260956.1:0-20000 GCF_045791955.1 Oncorhynchus clarkii lewisi
TCTCAGCCATTTCAGAAAAGACTAGAACTCACAATCCATGGCTTAGGAGTCCAGTGTCTTAGGCCACTGGGATGCTGTGTAAACAGTATGACCTATACGAACTGTTGGAAGAGGTAAACAAAAAATTCAAATGGCACTGAGACATGCCCATGAAACGACACATTTAAAAAAAATGTTGTTCGCACTTAAAATAAACTGTTTAGCAGAGGATGGTTTCGATCAATCGACCTCTGGGTTATGGGCCCAGCACGCTTCCGCTGCGCCACTCTGCTCTCAGCCACTTCAGAAAAGACTAGAACTCACAATCCATGGCTTAGGAGTCCAGTGTCTTAGGCCACTGGGATACTGTGTAAACAGTATGACCTATACGAACTGTTGGAAGAGGTAAAAAAAAATATATAATGGCACTGAGACATGCCCATGAAACGACACATTTTTTAAAAATGTTGTTCGCACTTAAAATAAACTGTTTAGCAGAGGCTGTTTTCGGTCCATCGACCTCTGGGTTATGGGCCCAGCACGCTTCCGCTGCGCCACTCTGCTCTCAGCCACTTCCGAAAAGACTAGAACTCACAATCCATGGCTTAGGAGTCCAGTGTCTTAGGCCACTGGGATACTGTGTAAACAGTATGACCTATACGAACTGTTGGAAGAGGTAAAAAAATATATATAATGGCACTGAGACATGCCCATGAAACGACACATTTTTAAAAAATGTTGTTCGCACTTAAAATAAACTGTTTAGCAGAGGATGGTTTCGATCCATCGACCTCTGGGTTATGGGCCCAGCACGCTTCCGCTGCGCCACTCTGCTCTCAGCCACTTCAGAAAAGACTAGAACTCACAATCCATGGCTTAGGAGTCCATTGTCTTAGGCCACTGGGATACTGTGTAAACAGTATGACCTATACGAACTGTTGGAAGAGGTAAACAAAAAATTATAATGCCACTGAGACATGCCCATGAAACGACACATTTTTTAAAAATGTTGTTCGCACTTAAAATAAACTGTTTAGCAGAGGATGGTTTCGATCCATCGACCTCTGGGTTATGGGCCCAGCACACTTCCGCTGCGCCACTCTGCTCTCAGGAACTTAAGAAAAGACTAGAACTCACAATCCGTGGCTTAGGAGTCCAGTGTCTTAGGCCACTGGGATACTGTGTAAACAGTATTACCTATACGAACTGTTGGAAGAGGTAAACAAAAAATTATAATGGCACTGAGACATGCCCATGAAACGACACATTTAAAAAAAATGTTGTTCGCACTTAAAATAAACTGTTTAGAAGAGGATGGTTTCGATCCATCGACCTCTGGGTTATGGGCCCAGCACGCTTCCGCTGCGCCACTCTGCTTTCAGGAACTTAAGAAAAGACTAGAACTCACAATCTGTGGCTTCGGAGTCCAGTGTCTTAGGCCACTGGGATACTGTGTAAACAGTATGACCTATACGAACTGTTGGAAGAGGTAAACAAAAAATTATAATGGCACTGAGACATGCCCATGAAACGACACATTTAAAAAAAATGTTGTTCGCACTTAAAATAAACTGTTTAGCAGAGGATGGTTTCGATCCATCGACCTCTGGGTTATGGGCCCAGCACGCTCCCGCTGCGCCACTCTGCTTCCATCCACCCCAGATGTGACTTGAACCCACAATCCCTGGCTTAGGAGTCCAGTGTCTTAGGCCACTGGGATACTGTGTAAACGTATGACCTATACGAACTGTTGGAAGAGGTGAAAAAATATATAAAATGGCACTGAGACATGCCCATGAAACGACACATTTAAAAAAAATGTTGTTCGCACTTAAAATAAACTGTTTAGCAGAGGATGGTTTCGATCCATCGACCTCTGGTTTATGGGCCCAGCACGCTTCCGCTGCGCCACTCTGCTCTCAGCCACTTCCGAAAAGACTAGAACTCACAATCCATGGCTTAGGAGTCCAGTGTCTTAGGCCACTGGGATACTGTGTAAACAGTATGACCTATACGAACTGTTGGAAGAGGTAAAAACATATATATAATGGCACTGAGACATGCCCATGAAACGACACATTTTTTAAAAATGTTGTTCGCACTTAAAATAAACTGTTTAGCAGAGGATGGTTTCGATCCATCGACCTCTGGGTTATGGGCCCAGCACGCTCCCGCTGCGCCACTCTACTTCCTTACACACCAGATGGGACTTGAACCCACAATCCCTGGCTTAGGAGTCCAGTGTCTTAGGCCACTGGGATACTGTGTAAACGTATGACCTATACGAACTGTTGGAAGAGGTAAAAAAATATATATAATGGCACTGAGACATGCCCATGAAACGACACATTTTTAAAAAATGTTGTTCGCACTTAAAATAAACTGTTTAGCAGAGGATGGTTTCGATCCATCGACCTCTGGGTTATGGGCCCAGCACGCTTCCGCTGCGCCACTCTGCTCTCAGCCACTTCAGAAAAGACTAGAACTCACAATCCGTGGCTTAGGAGTCCAGTGTCTTAGGCCACTGGGATACTGTGTAAACAGTATGACCTATACGAACTGTTGGAAGAGGTAAACAAAAAATTATAATGGCACTGAGACATGCCCATGAAACGACACATTTAAAAAAAATGTTGTTCGCACTTAAAATAAACTTTTTAGCAGAGGATGGTTTCGATCCATCGACCTCTGGGTTATGGGCCCAGCACGCTTCCGCTACGCCACTCTGCTCTCAGCCACTTCAGAAAAGACTAGAACTCACAATCCATGGCTTAGGAGTCCAGTGTCTTAGGCCACTGGGATACTGTGTAAACAGTATGACCTATACGAACTGTTGGAAGAGGTAAACAAAAAATTATAATGGCACTGAGACATGCCCATGAAACGACACATTTTTTAAAAATGTTGTTCGCACTTAAAATAAACTGTTTAGCAGAGGATGGTTTCGATGCATCGACCTCTGGGTTATGGGCCCAGCACGCTGCCGCTGCGCCACTCTGCTCTCAGCCACTTCAGAAAAGACTAGAACTCACAATCCATGGCTTAGGAGTCCAGTGTCTTAGGCCACTGGGATACTATGTAAACAGTATGACCTATACGAACTGTTGGAAGAGGTAAAAAAATATATATAATGGCACTGAGACATGCCCATGAAACGACACATTTTTTAAAAATGTTGTTCGCTCTTAAAATAAACTGTTTAGCAGAGGATGGTTTCGATCCATCGACCTCTGGGTTATGGGCCCAGCACGCTTCCGCTGCGCCACTCTGCTCTCAGCCACTTCAGAAAAGACTAGAACTCACAATCCGTGGCTTAGGAGTCCAGTGTCTTAGGCCACTGGGATACTGTGTAAACAGTATGACCTATACAAACTGTTGGAAGAGGTAAACAAAAAATTATAATGGCACTGAGACATGCCCATGAAACGACACATTTAAAAAAAATGTTGTTCGCACTTAAAATAAACTTTTTAGCAGAGGATGGTTTCGATCCATCGACCTCTGGGTTATTTGCCCAGCACGCTTCCGCTACGCCACTCTGCTCTCAGCCACTTCCGAAAAGACTAGATCTCACAATCCATGGCTTAGGAGTCCAGTGTCTTAGGCCACTGGGATACTGTGTAAACAGTATGACCTATACGAACTGTTGGAAGAGGTAAACAAAAAATTATAATGGCACTGAGACATGCCCATGAAACAACACTTTTTTTATAAATGTTGTTCGCACTTAAAATAAACTGTTTAGCAGAGGATGGTTTCGATCCATCGACCTCTGGGTTATGGGCCCAGCACGCTTCCGCTGCGACACTCTGCTCTCAGCCACTTCAGAAAAGACTAGAACTCACAATCCGTGGCATAGGAGTCCAGTGTCTTAGGCCACTGGGATACTGTGTAAACAGTATGACCTATACGAACTGTTGGAAGAGGTAAACAAAAAATTATAATGGCACTGAGACATGCCCATGAAACGACACATTTTTTAAAAATGTTGTTCGCACTTAAAATAAACTGTTTAGCAGAGGATGGTTTCGATCCATCGACCTCTGGGTTATGGGCCCAGCACGCTTCCGCTGCGCCACTCTGCTCTCAGCCACTTCAGAAAAGACTAGAACTCACAATCCGTGGCTTAGGAGTCCAGTGTCTTAGGCCACTGGTATACTGTGTAAACAGTATGACGTATACGAACTGTTGGAAGAGGTAAACAAAAAATTATAATGGCACTGAGACATGCCCATGAAACGACACATTTAAAAAAAATGTTGTTCGCACTTAAAATAAACTTTTTAGCAGAGGATGGTTTCGATCCATCGACCTCTGGGTTATGGGCCCAGCACGCTGCCGCTGCGCCACTCTGCTCTCAGCCATTTCAGAAATGACTAGAACTCACAATCCATGGCTTAGGAGTCCAGTGTCTTAGGCCACTGGGATACTGTGTAAACAGTATGACCTATACGAACTGTTGGAAGAGGTAAAAAAATATATATAATGGCACTGAGACATGCCCATGAAACGACACATTTTTTAAAAATGTTGTTCGCTCTTAAAATAAACTGTTTAGCAGAGGATGGTTTCGATCCATCGACCTCTGGGTTATGGGCCCAGCACGCTTCCGCTGCGCCACTCTGCTCTCAGCCACTTCAGAAAAGACTAGAACTCACAATCCGTGGCTTAGGAGTCCAGTGTCTTAGGCCACTGGGATACTGTGTAAACAGTATGACCTATACGAACTGTTGGAAGAGGTAAACAAAAAATTATAATGGCACTGAGACATGCCCATGAAACGACACATTTAAAAAAAATGTTGTTCGCACTTAAAATAAACTTTTTAGCTGAGGATGGTTTCGATCCATCGACCTCTGGGTTATTTGCCCAGCACGCTTCCGCTACGCCACTCTGCTCTCAGCCACTTCCGAAAAGACTAGAACTCACAATCCATGGCTTAGGAGTCCAGTGTCTTAGGCCACTGGGATACTGTGTAAACAGTATGACCTATACGAACTGTTGGAAGAGGTAAACAAAAAATTATAATGGCACTGAGACATGCCCATGAAACGACACTTTTTTTATAAATGTTGTTCGCACTTAAAATAAACTGTTTAGCAGAGGATGGTTTCGATCCATCGACCTCTGGGTTATGGGCCCAGCACGCTTCCGCTGCGACACTCTGCTCTCAGCCACTTCAGAAAAGACTAGAACTCACAATCCGTGGCATAGGAGTCCAGTGTCTTAGGCCACTGGGATACTGTGTAAACAGTATGACGTATACGAACTGTTGGAAGAGGTAAACAAAAAATTATAATGGCACTGAGACATACCCATGAAACGACACATTTAAAAAAAATGTTGTTCGCACTTAAAATAAACTTTTTAGCAGAGGATGGTTTCGATCCATCGACCTCTGGGTTATGGGCCCAGCACACTTCCGCTGCGCCACTCTGCTCTCAGCCACTTCAGAAAAGACTAGAACTCACAATCCATGGCTTAGGAGTCCAGTGTCTTAGGCCACTGGGATACTGTGTAAACAGTATGACCTATACGAACTGTTGGAAGAGGTAAACAAAAAATTATAATGGCACTGAGACATGCCCATGAAACGACACATTTTTTAAAAATGTTGTTCGCACTTAAAATAAACTGTTTAGCAGAGGATGGTTTCGATCCATCGACCTCTGGGTTATGGGCCCAGCACGCTTCCGCTGCGCCACTCTGCTCTCAGCCACTTCAGAAAAGACTAGAACTCACAATCCGTGGCTTAGGAGTCCAGTGTCTTAGGCCACTGGGATACTGTGTAAACAGTATGACGTATACGAACTGTTGGAAGAGGTAAACAAAAAATTATAATGGCACTGAGACATGCCCATGAAACGACACATTTAAAAAAAATGTTGTTCGCACTTAAAATAAACTTTTTAGCAGAGGATGGTTTCGATCCATCGACCTCTGGGTTATGGGCCCAGCACGCTGCCGCTGCGCCACTCTGCTCTCAGCCATTTCAGAAAAGACTAGAACTCACAATCCATGGCTTAGGAGTCCAGTGTCTTAGGCTACTGGGATACTGTGTAAACAGTATGACCTATACGAACTGTTGGAAGAGGTAAAAAAATATATATAATGGCACTGAGACATGCCCATGAAACGACACATTTTTTAAAAATGTTGTTCGCTCTTAAAATAAACTGTTTAGCAGAGGATGGTTTCGATCCATCGACCTCTGGGTTATGGGCCCAGCACGCTTCCGCTGCGCCACTCTGCTCTCAGCCACTTCAGAAAAGACTAGAACTCACAATCCGTGGCTTAGGAGTCCAGTGTCTTAGGCCACTGGGATACTGTGTAAACAGTATGACCTATACGAACTGTTGGAAGAGGTAAACAAAAAATTATAATGGCACTGAGACATGCCCATGAAACGACACATTTAAAAAAAATGTTGTTCGCACTTAAAATAAACTTTTTAGCAGAGGATGGTTTCGATCCATCGACCTCTGGGTTATTTGCCCAGCACGCTTCCGCTACGCCACTCTGCTCTCAGCCACTTCCGAAAAGACAAGAACTCACAATCCATGGCTTAGGAGTCCAGTGTCTTAGGCCACTGGGATACTGTGTAAACAGTATGACCTATACAAACTGTTGGAAGAGGTAAACAAAAAATTATAATGGCACTGAGACATGCCCATGAAACGACACTTTTTTTATAAATGTTGTTCGCACTTAAAATAAACTGTTTAGCAGAGGATGGTTTCGATCCATCGACCTCTGGGTTATGGGCCCAGCACGCTTCCGCTGCGACACTCTGCTCTCAGCCACGTCAGAAAAGACTAGAACTCACAATCCGTGGCATAGGAGTCCAGTGTCTTAGGCCACTGGGATACTGTGTAAACAGTATGACGTATACGAACTGTTGGAAGAGGTAAACAAAAAATTATAATGGCACTGAGACATGCCCATGAAACGACACATTTAAAAAAAATGTTGTTCGCACTTAAAATAAACTTTTTAGCAGAGGATGGTTTCGATCCATCGACCTCTGGGTTATGGGCCCAGCACACTCCCGCTGCGCCACTCTGCTTCCATCCACCCCAGATGGGACTTGAACCCACAATCCCTGGCTTAGGAGTCCAGTGTCTTAGGCCACTGGGATACTGTGTAAACAGTATGACCTATACGAACTGTTGGAAGAGGTAAACAAAAAATTATAATGGCACTGAACATGCCCATGAAACGACACATTTAAAAAAAATGTTGTTCGCACTAAAAATAAACTTTTTAGCAGAGGATGGTTTCGATCCATCGACCTCTGGGTTATGGTCCCAGCACGCTTCCGCTGCGCCACTCTGCTCTCAGCCACTTCAGAAAAGAATAGAACTCACAATCCATGGCTTGGGAGTCCAGTGTCTTAGGCCACTGGGATACTGTGTAAACAGTATGACCTATACGAGCTGTTGGAAGAGGTAAAAAAAGATATATAATGGCACTGAGACATGGCCATGAAACGACAAATTTTTTTAAAATGTTGTTCGCACTTAAAATAAGCTGTTTAGCAGAGGATGGTTTCGATCCATCGACCCCTGGGTTATGGGCCCAGCACGCTTCCGCTGCGCCACTCTGCTCTCAGCCACTTCAGAAAAGACTAGAACTCACAATCCATGGCTTAGGAGTCCAGTATCTTAGGCCACTGGGATACTGTGTAAACAGTATGACCTATACGAACTGTTGGAAGAGGTAAAAAAATATATATAATGGCACTGAGACATTATGCCCATGAAACGACACATTTAACAAAAATGTTGTTCGCACTTAAAATAAACTGTTTAGCAGAGGATGGTTACGATCCATCGACCTCTGGGTTATGGGCCCAGCACGCTTCCGCTGCGCCACTCTGCTCTCAGCCGCTTCAGAAAAGACTAGAACTCACAATCCATGGCTTAGGAGTCCAGTGTCTTAGGCCACTGGGATACTGTGTAAACAGTATGACCTATACGAACTGTTGGAAGAGTTAAAAAAATATATATAATGGCACTGAGACATGCCCATGAAACGACACATTTTTTAAAAACGTTGTTCGCACTTAAAATAAACTGTTTAGCAGAGGATGGTTTCGATCCATCGACCTCTGGGTTATGGGCCCAGCACGCTTCCGCTGCGCCACTCTGCTCTCAGCCACTTCAGAAAAGAATAGAACTCACAATCCATGGCTTAGGAGTCCAGTGTCTTAGGCCACTGGGATACTGTGTAAACAGTATGACCTATACGAACTGTTGGAAGAGGTAAAAAAATATATATAATGGCACTGAGACATGCCCATGAAACGACACATTTTTTAAAAATGTTGTTCGCACTTAAAATAAACTGTTTAGCAGAGGATGGTTTCGATCCATCGACCTCTGGGTTATGGGCCCAGCCCGCTTCCGCTGCGCCACTCTGCTCTCAGCCACTTCAGAAAAGACTAGAACTCACAATCCATGGCTTAGGAGTCCAGTGTCTTAGGCCACTGGGATACTGTGTAAACAGTATGACCTATACGAACTGTTGGAAGAGGTAAAAAAATATATATAATGGCACTGAGACATGCCCATGAAACGACACGTTTTTTAAAAATGTTGTTCGCACTTAAAATACACTGTTTAGCAGAGGATGGTTTCGATCCATCGACCTCTGGCTTATGGGCCCAGCACGCTTCCGCTGCGCCACTCTGCTCTCAGCCACTTCAGAAAAGACTAGAACTCACAATCCATGGCTTAGGAGTCCAGTGTCTTAGGCCACTGGGATACTGTGTAAACAGTATGACCTATACGAACTGTTGGAAGAGGTAAAAAAATATATATAATGGCACTGAGACATGCCCATGAAACGACACGTTTTTTAAAAATGTTGTTCGCACTTAAAATACACTGTTTAGCAGAGGATGGTTTCGATCCATCGACCTCTGGGTTATGGGCCCAGCACGCTTCCACTGCGCCACTCTGCTCTCAGCCACTTCAGAAAAGACTAGAACTCACTATCCATGGCTTAGGAGTCCAGTGTCTTAGGCCACTGGGATACTGTGTAAACAGTATGACCTATACGAACTGTTGGAAGAGATAAAAAATATATATAATGGCACTGAGACATGCCCATGAAACGACACATTTAAAAAAATGTTGTTCGCACTTAAAATAAACTGTTTAGCAGAGGATGGTTTCGATCCATCGACCTCTGGGTTATGGGCCCAGCACGCTTCCGCTGCGCCACTCTGCTCTCAGCCACTTCAGAAAAGACTAGAACTCACAATCCATGGCTTAGGAGTCCAGAGTCTTAGGCCACTGGGATACTGTGTAAACAGTATGACCTATACGAACTGTTGGAAGAGGTAAAAAAATATATATAATGGCACTGAGACATGCCCATGAAACGACACGTTTTTTAAAAATGTTGTTCGCACTTAAAATACACTGTTTAGCAGAGGATGGTTTCGATCCATCAACCTCTGGGTTATGGGCCCAGCACGCTTCCGCTGCGCCACTCTGCTCTCAGCCACTTCAGAAAAGACTAGAACTCACTATCCATGGCTTAGGAGTCCAGAGTCTTAGGCCACTGGGATACTGTGTAAACAGTATGACCTATACGAACTGTTGGAAGAGGTAAAAAAATATATATAATGGCACTGAGACATGCCCATGAAACGACACATTTTTAAAAAATGTTGTTCGCACTTAAAATAAACTGTTTAGCAGAGGATGGTTTCGATCCATCGACCTCTGGGTTATGGGCCCAGCACGCTTCCGCTGCGCCACTCTGCTTCCATCCACCCCAGATGGGACTTGAACCCCCAATCCCTGGCTTAGGAGTCCAGTGTCTTAGGCCACTGGGATACTGTGTAAACAGTATGACCTATACGAACTGTTGGAAGAGGTAAAAAAATTATAATGGCACTGAGACATGCCCATGAAACGACACATTTAAAAAAAATGTTGTTCGCACTTAAAATAAACTGTTTAGCAGAGGATGGTTTCGATCCATCGACCTCTGGGTTATGGGCCCAGCACGCTTCCGCTGCGCCACTCTGCTCTCAGCCAATTCAGAAAAGACTAGAACTCACAATCCGTGGCTTAGGAGTCCAGTGTCTTAGGCCACTGGGATACTGTGTAAACAGTATGACCTATACGAACTGTTGGAAGAGGTAAAAAAATATATATAATGGCACTGAGACATGCCCATGAAACGACACATTTAAAAAAAAAATTGTTTGCACTTAAAATAAACTGTTTAGCAGAGGATGGTTTCGATCCATCGACCTCCGGGGTATGGGCCCAGCAAGCTTCCGCTGCGCCACTCTGCTCTCAGCCACTTCAGAAAAGACTAGAACTCACAATCCATGGCTTAGGAGTCCAGTGTCTTAGGCCACTGGGATACTGTGTAAACAGTATGACCTATACGAACTGTTGGAAGAGGTAAAAAAAATATATATAATGGCACTGAGACATGCCCATGAAACGACACATTTTTTAAAAATGTTGTTCGCACTTAAAATAAACTGTTTAGCAGAGGATGGTTTCGATCCATCGACCTCTGGGTTATGGGCCCAGCACGCTTCCGCTGCGCCACTCTGCTCTCAGCCAATCCAGAAAAGACTAGAACTCACAATCCGTGGCTTAGGAGTCCAGTGTCTTAGGCCACTGGGATACTGTGTAAACAGTATGACCTATACGAACTGTTGGAAGAGGTAAACAAAAAATTATAATGGCACTGAGACATGCCCATGAAACGACACATTTAAAAAAAATGTTGTTCGCACTTAAAATAAACTGTTTAGCAGAGGATGGTTTCGATCCATCGACCTCTGGGTTATGGGCCCAGCACGCTTCCGCTGCGCCACTCTGCTCTCAGCCACTTCAGAAAAGACTAGAACTCACAATCCATGGCTTAGGAGTCCAGTGTCTTAGGCCACTGGGATACTGTGTAAACAGTATGACCTATACGAACTGTTGGAAGAGGTAAAAAAAATATATATAATGGCACTGAGACATGCCCATGAAACGACACATTTTTTAAAAATGTTGTTCGCACTTAAAATAAACTGTTTAGCAGAGGATGGTTTCGATTCATCGATCTCTGTGTTATGGGCCCAGCACGCTTCCGCTGCGCCACTCTGCTCTCAGCCACTTCAGAGAAGACTAGAACTCACAATCCATGGCTTAGGAGTCCAGTGTCTTAGGCCACTGGGATACTGTGTAAAGAGTATGACCTATACGAACTGTTGGAAGAGGTAAAAAAATATATATAATGGCACTGAGACATGCCCATGAAACGACACATTTAAAAAAAATGTTGTTCGCACTTAAAATAAACTGTTTAGCAGAGGATGGTTTCGATCCATCGACCTCTGGGTTATGGGCCCAGCACGCTCCCGCTGCGCCACTCTGCTTCCATCCACCCCAGATGGGACTTGAACCCACAATCCCTGGCTTAGGAGTCCAGTGTCTTAGGCCACTGGGATACTGTGTAAACAGTATGACCTATACGAACTGTTGGAAGAGGTAAAAAAATATATATAATGGCACTGAGACATGCCCATGAAACGACACATTTTTTAAAAATGTTGTTCGCACTTAAAATAAACTGTTTAGCAGAGGATGGTTTCTATCCATCGACCTCTGGGTTATGGGCCCAGCACGCTTCCGCTGCGCCACTCTGCTCTCAGCCTATTCAGAAAAGACTAGAACTCACAATCCGTGGCTTAGGAGTCCAGTGTCTTAGGCCACTGGGATACTGTGTAAACAGTATGACCTATACGAAATGTTGGAAGAGGTAAACAAAAAATTATAATGGCACTGAGACATGCTCATGAAACGACACATTTAAAAAAAATGTTGTTTGCACTTAAAATAAACTGTTTAGCAGAGGATGGTTTCGATCCATCGACCTCTGTGTTATGGGGCCAGCACGCTTCCGCTGCGCCACTCTGCTCTCAGCCACTTCAGAAAAGACTAGAACTCACAATCCATGGCTTAGGAGTCCAGTGTCTTAGGCCACTGGGATACTGTGTAAACAGTATGACCTATACGAACTGTTGGAAGAGATAAAAAATATATATAATGGCACTGAGACATGCCCATGAAACGACACATTTAAAAAAATGTTGTTCGCACTTAAAATAAACTGTTTAGCAGAGGATGGTTTCGATCCATCGACCTCTGGGTTATGGGCCCAGCACGCTTCCGCTGCGCCACTCTGCTCTCAGCCACTTCAGAAAAGACTAGAACTCACAATCCATGGCTTAGGAGTCCAGAGTCTTAGGCCACTGGGATACTGTGTAAACAGTATGACCTATACGAACTGTTGGAAGAGGTAAAAAAATATATATAATGGCACTGAGACATGCCCATGAAACGACACATTTTTTTAAAATGTTGTTCGCACTTAAAATAAACTGTTTAGCAGAGGATGGTTTCGATCCATCGACCTCTGGGTTATGGGCCCAGCACACTTCCGCTGCGCCACTCTGCTCTCAGCCACTTCAGAAAAGACTAGAACTCACAATCCATGGCTTAGGAGTCCAGTGTCTTAGGCCACTGGGATACTGTGTAAACAGTACGACCTATACGAACTGTTGGAAGAGATAAAAAAATATATATAATGGCACTGAGACATGCCCATGAAACGACACGTTTTTTAAAAATGTTGTTCGCACTTAAAATACACTGTTTAGCAGAGGATGGTTTCGATCCATCGACCTCTGGGTTATGGGCCCAGCACGCTTCCGCTGCGCCACTCTGCTTCCATCCACCCCAGATGGGACTTGAACCCCCAATCCCTGGCTTAGGAGTCCAGTGTCTTAGGCCACTGGGATACTGTGTAAACAGTATGACCTATACGAACTGTTGGAAGAGGTAAAAAAATTATAATGGCACTGAGACATGCCCATGAAACGACACATTTAAAAAAAATGTTGTTCGCACTTAAAATAAACTGTTTAGCAGAGGATGGTTTCGATCCATCGACCTCTGGGTTATGGGCCCAGCACACTTCCGCTGCGCCACTCTGCTCTCAGCCACTTCAGAAAAGACTAGAACTCACAATCCATGGCTTAGGAGTCCAGTGTCTTAGGCCACTGGGATACTGTGTAAACAGTATGACCTATACGAACTGTTGGAAGAGGTAAAAAAAATATATATAATGGCACTGAGACATGCCCATGAAACGACACATTTTTTAAAAATGTTGTTCGCACTTAAAATAAACTGTTTAGCAGAGGATGGTTTCGATCCATCGACCTCTGGGTTATGGGCCCAGCACGCTTCAGCTGCGCCACTCTGCTCTCAGCCAATTCAGAAAAGACTAGAACTCACAATCCGTGGCTTAGGAGTCCAGTGTCTTAGGCCACTGGGATACTGTGTAAACAGTATGACCTATACAAACTTTTAGAAGAGGTAAACAAAAAATTATAATGGCACTGAGACATGCCCATGAAACGACACATTTAAAAAAAATGTTGTTCGCACTTAAAATAAACTGTTTAGCAGAGGATGGTTTCGATCCATCGACCTCTGGGTTATGGGCCCAGCACGCTTCCGCTGCGCCACTCTGCTCTCAGCCACTTCAGAAAAGACTAGAACTCACTATCCATGGCTTAGGAGTCCAGAGTCTTAGGCCACTGGGATACTGTGTAAACAGTATGACCTATACGAACTTTTGGAAGAGATAAAAAATATATATATAATGGCACTGAGACATGCCCATGAAACGACACATTTTAAAAAAATGTTGTTCGCACTTAAAATAAACTGTTTAGCAGAGGATGGTTTCGATCCATCGACCTCTGGGTTATGGGCCCAGCACGCTTCCGCTGCGCCACTCTGCTCTCAGCCACTTCATAAAAGACTAGAACTCACAATCCATGGCTTAGGAGTCCAGTGTCTTAGGCCACTGGGATACTGTGTAAACAGTATGACCTATACGAACTGTTGGAAGAGGTAAAAAAAGATATATAATGGCACTGAGACATGGCCATGAAACGACACATTTTTTAAAAATGTTGTTCGCACTTAAAATAAGCTGTTTAGCAGAGGATGGTTTTGATCCATCGACCTCTGGGTTATGGGCCCAGCACGCTTCCGCTGCGCCAGTCTGCTCTCAGCCACTTCAGAAAAGACTAGAACTCACAATCCATGGCTTAGGAGTCCAGTGTCTTAGGCCACTGGGATACTGTGTAAACAGTATGACCTATACGAACTGTTGGAAGAGGTAAAAAAATATATATAATGGCACTGAGACATGCCCATGAAACGACACATTTAAAAAAAATGTTGTTCGCACTTAAAATAAACTGTTTAGCAGAGGATGGTTTCGATCCATCGACCTCTGGGTTATGGGCCCAGCACGCTTCCGCTGCGCCACTCTGCTTCCATCCACCCCAGATGGGACTTGAACCCCCAATCCCTGGCTTAGGAGTCCAGTGTCTTAGGCCACTGGGATACTGTGTAAACAGTATGACCTATACGAACTGTTGGAAGAGGTAAAAAAATTATAATGGCACTGAGACATGCCCATGAAACGACACATTTAAAAAAAATGTTGTTCGCACTTAAAATAAACTGTTTAGCAGAGGATGGTTTCGATCCATCGACCTCTGGGTTATGGGCCCAGCACACTTCCGCTGCGCCACTCTGCTCTCAGCCACTTAAGAAAAGACTAGAACTCACAATCCATGGCTTAGGAGTCCAGTGTCTTAGGCCACTGGGATACTGTGTAAACAGTATGACCTATACGAACTGTTGGAAGAGGTAAAAAAAATATATATAATGGCACTGAGACATGCCCATGAAACGACACATTTTTTAAAAATGTTGTTCGCACTTAAAATATACTGTTTAGCAGAGGATGGTTTCGATCAATCGACCTCTGGGTTATGGGCCCAGCACGCTTCAGCTGCGCCACTCTGCTCTCAGCCAATTCAGAAAAGACTAGAACTCACAATCCGTGGCTTAGGAGTCCAGTGTCTTAGGCCACTGGGATACTGTGTAAACAGTATGACCTATACAAACTTTTAGAAGAGGTAAACAAAAAATTATAATGGCACTGAGACATGCCCATGAAACGACACATTTTAAAAAAATGTTGTTCGCACTTAAAATAAACTGTTTAGCAGAGGATGGTTTCGATCCATCGACCTCTGGGTTATGGGCCCAGCACGCTTCCGCTGCACCACTCTGCTCTCAGCCACTTCAGAAAAGACTAGAACTCACAATCCATGGCTTAGGAGTCCAGTGTCTTAGGCCACTGGGATACTGTGTAAACAGTATGACCTATACGAACTGTTGGAAGAGGTAAAAAAATATATATAATGGCACTGAGACATGCCCATGAAACGACACATTTAAAAAAAAAATTGTTTGCACTTAAAATAAACTGTTTAGCAGAGGATGGTTTCGATCCATCGACCTCCGGGGTATGGGCCCAGCAAGCTTCCACTGCGCCACTCTGCTCTCAGCCACTTCAGAAAAGACTAGAACTCACAATCCATGGCTTAGGAGTCCAGTGTCTTAGGCCACTGGGATACTGTGTAAACAGTATGACCTATACGAACTGTTGGAAGAGGTAAAAAAAATATATATAATGGCACTGAGACATGCCCATGAAACGACACATTTTTTAAAAATGTTGTTCGCACTTAAAATAAACTGTTTAGCAGAGGATGGTTTCGATCCATCGACCTCTGGGTTATGGGCCCAGCACGCTTCCGCTGCGCCACTCTGCTCTCAGCCAATCCAGAAAAGACTAGAACTCACAATCCGTGGCTTAGGAGTCCAGTGTCTTAGGCCACTGGGATACTGTGTAAACAGTATGACCTATACGAACTGTTGGAAGAGGTAAACAAAAAATTATAATGGCACTGAGACATGCCCATGAAACGACACATTTAAAAAAAATGTTGTTCGCACTTAAAATAAACTGTTTAGCAGAGGATGGTTTCGATCCATCGACCTCTGTGTTATGGGCCCAGCACGCTTCCGCTGCGCCACTCTGCTCTCAGCCACTTCAGAAAAGACTAGAACTCACAATCCATGGCTTAGGAGTCCAGTGTCTTAGGCCACTGGGATACTGTGTAAACAGTATGACCTATACGAACTGTTGGAAGAGGTAAAAAAATATATATAATGGCACTGAGACATGCCCATGAAACGACACATTTTTTAAAAATGTTGTTCGCACTTAAAATAAACTGTTTAGCAGAGGATGGTTTCGATTCATCGATCTCTGTGTTATGGGCCCAGCACGCTTCCGCTGCGCCACTCTGCTCTCAGCCACTTCAGAGAAGACTAGAACTCACAATCCATGGCTTAGGAGTCCAGTGTCTTAGGCCACTGGGATACTGTGTAAAGAGTATGACCTATACGAACTGTTGGAAGAGGTAAAAAAATATATATAATGGCACTGAGACATGCCCATGAAACGACACATTTAAAAAAAATGTTGTTCGCACTTAAAATAAACTGTTTAGCAGAGGATGGTTTCGATCAATCGACCTCTGGGTTATGGGCCCAGCACGCTCCCGCTGCGCCACTCTGCTTCCATCCACCCCAGATGGGACTTGAACCCACAATCCCTGGCTTAGGAGTCCAGTGTCTTAGGCCACTGGGATACTGTGTAAACAGTATGACCTATACGAACTGTTGGAAGAGGTAAAAAAATATATATAATGGCACTGAGACATGCCCATGAAACGACACATTTTTTAAAAATGTTGTTCGCACTTAAAATAAACTGTTTAGCAGAGGATGGTTTCTATCCATCGACCTCTGGGTTATGGGCCCAGCACGCTTCCGCTGCGCCACTCTGCTCTCAGCCAATTCAGAAAAGACTAGAACTCACAATCCGTGGCTTAGGAGTCCAGTGTCTTAGGCCACTGGGATACTGTGTAAACAGTATGACCTATACGAACTGTTGGAAGAGGTAAAAAAATATATATAATGGCACTGAGACATGCCCATGAAACGACACATTTAAAAAAAATGTTGTTCGCACTTAAAATAAACTGTTTAGCAGAGGATGGTTTCGATCCATCGACCTCTGGGTTATGGGCCCAGCACGCTCCCGCTGCGCCACTCTGCTTCCATCCACCCCAGATGGGACTTGAACCCACAATCCCTGGCTTAGGAGTCCAGTGTCTTAGGCCACTGGGATACTGTGTAAACAGTATGACCTATACGAACTGTTGGAAGAGGTAAAAAAATATATATAATGGCACTGAGACATGCCCATGAAACGACACATTTAAAAAAAATGTTGTTCGCACTTAAAATAAACTGTTTAGCAGAGGATGGTTTCGATCCATCGACCTCTGGGTTATGGGCCCAGCACGCTCCCGCTGCGCCACTCTGCTTCCATCCACCCCAGATGGGACTTGAACCCACAATCCCTGGCTTAGGAGTCCAGTGTCTTAGGCCACTGGGATACTGTGTAAACAGTATGACCTATACGAACTGTTGGAAGAGGTAAAAAAATATATATAATGGCACTGAGACATGCCCATGAAACGACACATTTTTTAAAAATGTTGTTCGCACTTAAAATAAACTGTTTAGCAGAGGATGGTTTCGATCCATCGATCTCTGTGTTATGGGCCCAGCACGCTTCCGCTGCGCCACTCTGCTCTCAGCCACTTCAGAAAAGACTAGAACTCACTATCCATGGCTTAGGAGTCCAGAGTCTTAGGCCACTGGGATACTGTGTAAACAGTATGACCTATACGAACTGTTGGAAGAGATAAAAAAATATATATAATGGCACTGAGACATGCCCATGAAACGACACATTTTAAAAAAATGTTGTTCGCACTTAAAATAAACTGTTTAGCAGAGGATGGTTTCGATCCATCGACCTCTGGGTTATGGGCCCAGCACGCTTCCGCTGCGCCACTCTGCTCTCAGCCACTTCATAAAAGACTAGAACTCACAATCCATGGCTTAGGAGTCCAGTGTCTTAGGCCACTGGGATACTGTGTAAACAGTATGACCTATACGAACTGTTGGAAGAGGTAAAAAAAGATATATAATGGCACTGAGACATGCCCATGAAACGACAAATTTTTTTAAAATGTTGTTCGCACTTAAAATAAACTGTTTAGCAGAGGATGGTTTCGATCCATCGACCTCTGGGTTATGGGCCCAGCACGCTTCAGCTGCGCCACTCTGCTCTCAGCCAATTCAGAAAAGACTAGAACTCACAATCCGTGGCTTAGGAGTCCAGTGTCTTAGGCCACTGGGATACTGTGTAAACAGTATGACCTATACAAACTTTTAGAAGAGGTAAACAAAAAATTATAATGGCACTGAGACATGCCCATGAAACGACACATTTAAAAAAAATGTTGTTCGCACTTAAAATAAACTGTTTAGCAGAGGATGGTTTCGATCCATCGACCTCTGGGTTATGGGCCCAGCACGCTTCCGCTGCGCCACTCTGCTCTCAGCCACTTCAGAAAAGACTAGAACTCACAATCCATGGCTTAGGAGTCCAGTGTCTTAGGCCACTGGGATACTGTGTAAACAGTATGACCTATACGAACTGTTGGAAGAGGTAAAAAAATATATATAATGGCACTGAGACATGCCCATGAAACGACACATTTAAAAAAAAAATTGTTTGCACTTAAAATAAACTGTTTAGCAGAGGATGGTTTCGATCCATCGACCTCCGGGTTATGGGCCCAGCAAGCTTCCGCTGAGCCACTCTGCTCTCAGCCACTTCAGAAAAGACTAGAACTCACAATCCATGGCTTAGGAGTCCAGTGTCTTAGGCCACTGGGATACTGTGTAAACAGTATGACCTATACGAACTGTTGGAAGAGGTAAAAAAAATATATATAATGGCACTGAGACATGCCCATGAAACGACACATTTTTTAAAAATGTTGTTCGCACTTAAAATAAACTGCTTAGCAGAGGATGGTTTCGATCCATCGACCTCTGGGTTATGGGCCCAGCACGCTTCCGCTGCGCCACTCTGCTCTCAGCCAATTCAGAAAAGACTAGAATTCACAATCCGTGGCTTAGGAGTCCAGTGTCTTAGGCCACTGGGATACTGTGTAAACAGTATGACCTATACGAACTGTTGGAAGAGGTAAACAAAAAATTATAATGGCACTGAGACATGCCCATGAAATGACACATTTAAAAAAAATGTTGTTCGCACTTAAAATAAACTGTTTAGCAGAGGATGGTTTCGATCCATCGACCTCTGTGTTATGGGCCCAGCACGCTTCCGCTGCGCCACTCTGCTCTCAGCCACTTCAGAAAAGACTAGAACTCACAATCCATGGCTTAGGAGTCCAGTGTCTTAGGCCACTGGGATACTGTGTAAACAGTATGACCTATACGAACTGTTGGAAGAGGTAAAAAAAAATATATAATGGCACTGAGACATGCCCATGAAACGACACATTTAAAAAAAAATTTGTTCGCACTTAAAATAAACTGTTTAGCAGAGGATGGTTTCGATCCATCGACCTCTGGGTTAAGGGCCTAGCACGCTTCCGCTGCGCCACTCTGCTCTCAGCCACTTCAGAAAAGACTAGAACTCACAATCCATGGCTTAGGAGTCCAGTGTCTTAGGCCACTGGGATACTGTGTAAACAGTATGACCTATACGAACTGTTGGAAGAGGTAAAAAAAATATATATAATGGCACTGAGACATGCCCATGAAACGACACATTTTTTAAAAATGTTGTTCGCACTTAAAATAAACTGTTTAGCAGAGGATGGTTTCGATTCATCGATCTCTGTGTTATGGGCCCAGCACGCTTCCGCTGCGCCACTCTGCTCTCAGCCACTTCAGAGAAGACTAGAACTCACAATCCATGGCTTAGGAGTCCAGTGTCTTAGGCCACTGGGATACTGTGTAAAGAGTATGACCTATACGAACTGTTGGAAGAGGTAAAAAAATATATATAATGGCACTGAGACATGCCCATGAAACGACACATTTAAAAAAAATGTTGTTCGCACTTAAAATAAACTGTTTAGCAGAGGATGGTTTCGATCC
>NW_027260956.1:25000-27500 GCF_045791955.1 Oncorhynchus clarkii lewisi
TGGGAGTCCAGTGTCTTAGGCCACTGGGATACTGTGTAAACAGTATGACCTATACGAACTGTTGGAAGAGGTAAAAAAATATATATAATGGCACTGAGACATGCCCATGAAACGACACATTTAAGTAAAATGTTGTTCGCACTTAAAATAAACTGTTTAGCAGAGGATGGTTTCGATCCATCGACCTCTGGGTTATGGGCCCAGCACGCTCCCGCTGCGCCACTCTGCTTCCATCCACCCCAGATGGGACTTGAACCCACAATCCCTGGCTTAGGAGTCCAGTGTCTTAGGCCACTGGGATACTGTGTAAACAATATGACCTATACGAACTGTTGGAAGATGTTAAAAAATATATATAATGGCACTGAGACATGCCCATGAAACGACACATTTAAAAAAAATGTTGTTCGCACTTAAAATAAGCTGTTTAGCAGAGGATGGTTTCGATCCATCGACCTCTGGGTTATGGGCCCAGCAAGCTTCCGCTGCGCCACTCTGCTCTCAGCCACTTCAGAAAAGACTAGAACTCACAATCCATGGCTTAGGAGTCCAGTGTCTTAGGCCACTGGGATACTGTGTAAACAGTATGACCTATACGAACTGTTGGAAGAGGTAAAAAAATATATATAATGGCACTGAGACATGGCCATGAAACGACACATTTTTTAAAAATGTTGTTCGCACTTAAAATAAGCTGTTTAGCAGAGGATGGTTTCGATCCATCGACCTCTGGGTTATGGGCCCAGCACACTTCCGCTTCGCCACTCTGCTCTCAGCCACTTCAGAAAAGACTAGAACTCACAATCCATGGCTTAGGAGTCCAGTGTCTTAGGCCACTGGGATACTGTGTAAACAGTATGACCTATACGAACTGTTGGAAGAGGTAAAAAAATATATATAATGGCACTGAGACATGCCCATGAAACGACACATTTAAAAAAAATGTTGTTCGCACTTAAAATAAACTCTTTAGCAGAGGATGGTTTCGATCCATCGACCTCTGGGATATGGGCTCAGCACGCTTCCACTGCGCCACTCTGCTCTCAGCCACTTCAGAAATGACTAGAACTCACAATCCATGGCTTAGGAGTCCAGTGTCTTAGGCCACTGGGATACTGTGTAAACAGTATGACCTATACGAACTGTTGGAAGAGGTAAAAAAATATATATAATGGCACTGAGACATGCCCATGAAACGACACGTTTTTTAAAAATGTTGTTCGCACTTAAAATACACTGTTTAGCAGAGGATGGTTTCGATCCATCGACCTCTGGGTAATGGGCATAGCACAATCCCACTGCGCCACTCTGCTTCCATCCACCCCAGATGGGACTTGAACCCACAATCCCTGGCTTAGGAGGCCAGTGCCTTATCCTTTAGGTCACTGGGGCACTGTCTATCTTTTGCAAATAGTATGAACTGATAGAAGCAGTAAAAACAATGTGTACTGGATAGCACTGAGACACGCAAATTAATTGTAGCTTTCTAATTTCTGTTTGCGTTTCATTTTTGAAAAGAATCTGTTTAGCAGAGGATGGTTTCGATAGATCAACCTCTGGGTTAGGGACCCAGCACGCTTCCGCTGCTCCACTCTGCTCTAAGACACTTCAGAAAATACTAGAACTAACAATCCATGGCTTAGGAGTCCAGTGTCTTAGGCCACTGGGATACTGTGTAAACAGTATGACCTATACGAACTGTTGGAAGAGGTAAACAAAAAAGTATAATGGCACTGAGACATGCCAATGAAACGACAAATTTTTAAAAAATGTTGTTCGCACTTAAAATAAGCTGTTTAGCAGAGGATGGTTTCGATCCATCGACCTCTGGGTTATGGGCCCAGCACGCTTCCGCTGCGCCACTCTGCTCTAAGACACTTCAGTAAAGACTAGAACTCACAATCCATGGCTTAGGAGTCCAGTGTCTTAGGCCACTGGGATACTGTGTAAACAGTATGACCTATACGAACTGTTGGAAGAGGTAAAAAAATATATATAATGGCACTGAGACATGCCCATGAAACGACACGTATTTTTTAAAATGTTTGCACTTAAAACAAACTGTTTAGCAGAGGATGGTTTCGATCCATCGACCTATGGGTTATGGGCACAGCACGCTTCCGCTGCGCCACTCTGCTCTCAGCCACTTCAGAAAAGACTAGAACTCACAATCCATGGCTTGGGAGTCCAGTGTCTTAGGCCACTGGGATACTGTGTAAACAGTATGACCTATACGAACTGTTGGAAGAGGTAAAAAAATATATATAATGGCACTGAGACATGCCCATGAAACGACACATTTAAGTAAAATGTTGTTCGCACTTAAAATAAACTGTTTAGCAGAGGATGGTTTCGATCCATCGACCTCTGGGTTATTGGCCCAGCAGCTCCCGCTGCGCCACTCTGCTTCCATCCACCACAGATGGGACTTGAACCCCCAATCTCTGGCTTAGGAGTCCAGTGTCTTAGGCCACTGGGATACTGTGTAAACAGTATGACC
>NW_027260956.1:32500-60000 GCF_045791955.1 Oncorhynchus clarkii lewisi
CGCTTCCGCTGCGCCACTCTGCTCTCAGCCACTTCAGAAAAGACTAGAACTCACAATCCATGGCTTGGGAGTCCAGTGTCTTAGGCCACTGGGATACTGTGTAAACAGTATGACCTATACGAACTGTTGGAAGAGGTAAAAAAATATATATAATGGCACTGAGACATGCCCATGAAACGACACATTTAAGTAAAATGTTGTTCGCACTTAAAATAAACTGTTTAGCAGAGGATGGTTTCGATCCATCGACCTCTGGGTTATGGGCCCAGCACGCTCCCGCTGCGCCACTCTGCTTCCATCCACCCCAGATGGGACTTGAACCCCCAATCTCTGGCTTAGGAGTCCAGTGTCTTAGGCCACTGGGATACTGTGTAAACAGTATGACCTATACGAACTGTTGGAAGAGGTAAAAAAATATATATAATGGCACTGAGACATGCCCATGAAACGACACATTTAAAAAAAATGTTGTTCGTACTTAAAATAAACTGTTTAGCAGAGGATGGTTTCGACCCATCAACCTCTGGGTTATGGGCCCAGCACACTTCCACTGCGCCACTCTGCTCTCAGCCAATTCAGAAAAGACTAGAACTCACAATCCGTGGCTTAGGAGTCCAGTGTCTTAGGCCACTGGGATACTGTGTAAACAGTATGACCTATACGAACTGTTGGAAGAGGTAAACAAAAAATTATAATGGCACTGAGACATGCCCATGAAACGACACATTTAAAAAAATGTTGTTTGCACTTAAAATAAACTGTTTAGCAGAGGATGGTTTTGATCCATCGACCTCTGGGTTATGGGCCCAGGACGCTTCCGCTGCGCCACTCTGCTCTCAGCCACTTCAGAAAAGACTAGAACTCACAATCCATGGCTTAGGAGTCCAGTGTGTTAGGCCACTGGGATACTGTGTAAACAGTATGACCTATACGAACTGTTGGAAGAGGTAAACAAAAAATTATAATGGCACTGAGACATGCCCATGAAACGACACATTTAAAAAAATGTTGTTTGCACTTAAAATAAACTGTTTAGCAGAGGATGGTTTCGATCCATCGACCTCTGGGTTATGGGCCCAGCACGCTCCCGCTGCGCCACTCTGCTTCCATCCACCCCAGATGGGACTTGAACCCACAATCCGTGGCTTAGGAGTCCAGTGTCTTAGGCCACTGGGATACTGTGTAAACAATATGACCTATACGAACTGTTGGAAGAGGTAAAAAAATATATATAATGGCACTGAGACATGCCCATGAAACGACACATTTAAAAAAAATGTTGTTCGCACTTAAAATAAACTGTTTAGCAGAGGATGGTTTCGATCCATCGACCTCTGGGTTATGGGCCCAGCAAGCTTCCGCTGCACCACTCTGCTCTCAGCCACTTCAGAAAAGACTAGAACTCACAATCCATGGCTTAGGAGTCCAGTGTCTTAGGCCACTGGGATACTGTGTAAACAGTATGACCTATACGAACTGTTGGAAGAGGTAAAAAAATATATATAATGGCACTGAGACATGGCCATGAAACGACACATTTTTTAAAAATGTTGTTCGCACTTAAAATAAGCTGTTTAGCAGAGGATGGTTTCGATCCATCGACCTCTGGGTTATGGGCCCAGCACACTTCCGCTGCGCCACTCTGCTCTCAGCCACTTCAGAAAAGACTAGAACTCACAATCCATGGCTTAGGAGTCCAGTGTCTTAGGCCACTGGGATACTGTGTAAACAGTATGACCTATACGAACTGTTGGAAGAGGTAAAAAAATATATATAATGGCACTGAGACATGCCCATGAAACGACACGTTTTTTAAAAATGTTGTTCGCACTTAAAATACACTGTTTAGCAGAGGATGGTTTCGATCCATCGACCTCTGGGTAATGGGCCCAGCACAATCCCACTGCGCCACTCTGCTTCCATCCACCCCAGATGGGACTTGAACCCACAATCCCTGGCTTAGGAGGCCAGTGCCTTATCCTTTAGGTCACTGGGGCACTGTCTATCTTTTGCAAATAGTATGAACTGATAGAAGCAGTAAAAACAATGTGTACTGGATAGCACTGAGACACGCAAATTAATTGTAGCTTTCTAATTTCTGTTTGCGTTTCATTTTTGAAAAGAATCTGTTTAGCAGAGGATGGTTTCGATAGATCAACCTCTGGGTTAGGGACCCAGCACGCTTCCGCTGCTCCACTCTGCTCTAAGACACTTCAGAAAATACTAGAACTAACAATCCATGGCTTAGGAGTCCAGTGTCTTAGGCCACTGGGATACTGTGTAAACAGTATGACCTATACGAACTGTTGGAAGAGGTAAACAAAAAAGTATAATGGCACTGAGACATGCCCATGAAACGACACATTTAAGTAAAATGTTGTTCACACTTAAAATAAACTGTTTAGCAGAGGATGGTTTCGACCCATCAACCTCTGGGTTATGGGCCCAGCACACTTCCACTGCGCCACTCTGCTCTCAGCCAATTCAGAAAAGACTAGAACTCACAATCCGTGGCTTAGGAGTCCAGTGTCTTAGGCCACTGGGATACTGTGTAAACAGTATGACCTATACGAACTGTTGGAAGAGGTAAACAAAAAATTATAATGGCACTGAGACATGCCCATGAAACGACACATTTTAAAAAATGTTGTTTGCACTTAAAATAAACTGTTTAGCAGAGGATGGTTTCGATCCATCGACCTCTGGGTTATGGGCCCAGCACGCTTCCACTGCGCCACTCTGCTCTCAGCCACTTCAGAAAAGACTAGAACTCACAATCCATGGCTTAGGAGTCCAGTGTCCTGTGTAAACAGTATGACCTATACGAACTGTTGGCAGAGGTAAAAAAATATATATAATGGCACTGAGACATGCCCATGAATTGACACATTTAAAAAAAAAAATTTTCGCACTTAAAATAAACTGTTTAGCAGAGGATGGTTTTGATCCATCGACCTCTGGGTTGTAGGCCCAGGACGCTTCCGCTGCGCCACTAAGCTCTCAGACACTTCAGAAAAGACTAGAACTCACAATCCATGGCTTAGGAGTCCAGTGTCTTAGGCCACTGGGATACTGTGTAAACAGTATGACCTATACGAACTGTTGGAAGAGGTAAAAAAATATATATAATGGCACTGAGACATGCCCATGAAACGACACATTTTTTAAAAATGTTGTTCGCACTTAAAATAAACTGTTTAACAGAGGATGGTTTCGATCCATCGACCTCTGGGTTATGGGCCCAGCACGCTCCCGCTGCGCCACTCTGCTTCCATCCACCCCAGATGGGACTTGAACCCACAATCCCTGGCTTAGGAGTCCAGTGTCTTAGGCCACTGGGATACTGTGTAAACAGTATGACCTATACGAACTGTTGGAAGAGGTAAACAAAAAAGTATAATGGCACTGAGACATGCCAATGAAACGACAAATTTTTAAAAAATGTTGTTCGCACTTAAAATAAGCTGTTTAGCAGAGGATGGTTTCGATCCATCGACCTCTGGGTTATGGGCCCAGCACGCTTCCGCTGCGCCACTCTGCTCTAAGACACTTCAGTAAAGACTAGAACTCACAATCCATGGCTTAGGAGTCCAGTGTCTTAGGCCACTGGGATACTGTGTAAACAGTATGACCTATACGAACTGTTGGAAGAGGTAAAAAAATATATATAATGGCACTGAGACATGCCCATGAAACGACACGTATTTTTTAAAATGTTTGCACTTAAAACAAACTGTTTAGCAGAGGATGGTTTCGATCCATCGACCTATGGGTTATGGGCACAGCACGCTTCCGCTGCGCCACTCTGCTCTCAGCCACTTCAGAAAAGACTAGAACTCACAATCCATGGCTTGGGAGTCCAGTGTCTTAGGCCACTGGGATACTGTGTAAACAGTATGACCTATACGAACTGTTGGAAGAGGTAAAAAAAAATATATAATGGCACTGAGACATGCCCATGAAACGACACATTTAAGTAAAATGTTGTTCGCACTTAAAATAAACTGTTTAGCAGAGGATGGTTTCGATCCATCGACCTCTGGGTTATTGGCCCAGCAGCTCCCGCTGCGCCACTCTGCTTCCATCCACCACAGATGGGACTTGAACCCCCAATCTCTGGCTTAGGAGTCCAGTGTCTTAGGCCACTGGGATACTGTGTAAACAGTATGACCTATACGAACTGTTGGAAGAGGTAAAAAAATATATATAATGGCACTGAGACATGCCCATGAAACGACACATTTAAAAAAAATGTTGTTCGTACTTAAAATAAACTGTTTAGCAGAGGATGGTTTCGACCCATCAACCTCTGGGTTATGGGCCCAGCACACTTCCACTGCGCCACTCTGCTCTCAGCCAATTCAGAAAAGACTAGAACTCACAATCCGTGGCTTAGGAGTCCAGTGTCTTAGGCCACTGGGATACTGTGTAAACAGTATGACCTATACGAACTGTTGGAAGAGGTAAACAAAAAATTATAATGGCACTGAGACATGCCCATGAAACGACACATTTTAAAAAATGTTGTTTGCACTTAAAATAAACTGTTTAGCAGAGGATGGTTTCGATCCATCGACCTCTGGGTTATGGGCCCAGCACGCTTCCGCTGCGCCACTCTGCTCTCAGCCACTTCAGAAAAGACTAGAACTCACAATCCATGGCTTAGGAGTCCAGTGTGTTAGGCCACTGGGATACTGTGTAAACAGTATGACCTATACGAACTGTTGGAAGAGGTAAAAAAAATATATATAATGGCACTGAGACATGCCCATGAAACGACACATTTAAAAAAAAATTTTGTTCGCACTTAAAATAAACTGTTTAGCATAGGATGGTTTTGATCCATCGACCTCTGGGTTATGGGCCCAGCACGCTCCAGCTGCGCCACTCTGCTTCCATCCACCTCGGATGGGACTTGAACCCACAATCCCTGGCTTAGGAGTCCAGTGTCTTAGGCCACTGGGATACTGTGTAAACAGTATGACCTATACGAACTGTTGGAAGAGGTAAACAAAAAATTATAATGGCACTGAGACATGCCATGAAACGACACATTTAAAAAAAATGTTGTTCGCACTTAAAATAAACTGTTTAGCAGAGGATGGTTTCGATCCATCGACCTCTGGGTTATGGGCCCAGCACGCTTCCGCTGCGCCACTCTGCTCTCAGCCACTTCAGAAAAGACTAGAACTCACAATCCATGGCTTAGGAGTCCAGTGTGTTAGGCCACTGGGATACTGTGTAAACAGTATGACCTATACGAACTGTTGGAAGAGGTAAAAAAAAAATATATAATGGAACTGAGACATGCCCATGAAACGACACATTTAAAAAAATTGTTGTTCGCACTTAAAATAAACTGTTCAGCAGAGGATGGTTTCGATCCATCGACCTCTGGGTTATGGGCCCAGCACGCTCCCGCTGCGCCACTCTGCTTCCATCCACCCCAGATGGGACTTGAACCCACAATCCCTGGCTTTGGAGTCCAGTGTCTTAGGCCACTGGGATACTGTGTAAACAATATGACCTATACGAACTGTTGGAAGAGGTAAACAAAAAATTATAATGGCACTGAGACATGCCATGAAACAACACATTTAAAAAAAATGTTGTTCGCACTTAAAATAAACTGTTCAGCAGAGGATGGTTTCGATCCATCGACCTCTGGGTTATGGGCCCAGCACGCTCCCGCTGCGCCACTCTGCTCTCAGCCACTTCAGAAAAGAATAGAACTCACAATCCATGGCTTAGGAGTCCAGTGTGTTAGGCCACTGGGATACTGTGTAAACAGTATGACCTATACGAACTGTTGGAAGAGGTAAAAAAATATATATAATGGCACTGAGACATGCCCATGAAACGACACATTTTTTTAAAATGTTGTTCGCACTTAAAATAAACTGTTTAGCAGAGGATGGCTTCGATCCGTCGACCTCTGGGTTATTGGCCCAGCACGCTCCCGCTGCGCCACTCTGCTTACATCCACCCCAGATGGGACTTGAACCCACAATCCCTGGCTTAGGAGGCTGTTGGAAGAGGTAAAAAAAAAATGATAATGGCACTGAGACATGCCCATGAAACGACACATTTTTTAAAAATGTTGTTCGCACTTAAAATAAACTGTTTAGCAGAGGATGGTTTCGATCCATCGACCTCTGGGTTATGGGCCCAGGACGCTTCCGCTGCACCACTAAGCTCTCAGACTCTTCAGAAAAGACTAGAACTCACAATCCATGGCTTAGGAGTCCAGTGTCTTAGGCCACTGGGATACTGTGTAAACAGTATGACCTATACGAACTGTTGGAAGAGGTAAAAAAAAAATATATAATGGCACTGAGACATGCCCATGAAATGACACATTTTTAAAAAATGTTGTTCGCACTTAAAATAAACTGTTTAGCAGAGGATGGTTTCGATCCATCGACCTCTGGGTTATGGGCCCAGCACGCTTCCGCAGCGCCACTCTGCTCTCAGCCACTTCAGAAAAGACTAGAACTCACAATCCATGGCTTAGGAGTCCAGTGTGTTAAGCCACTGGGATACTGTGTAAACAGTATGACCTATACGAACTGTTGGAAGAGGTAAAAAAAAAATATATAATGGCACTGAGACATGCCCATGAAACGACACATTTAAAAAAAAATTTGTTCGCACTTAAAATAAACTGTTTAGCAGAGGATGGTTTCAATCCATCGACCTCTGGGTTATGGGCCCAGCACGCTCCCGCTGCGCCACTCTGCTTCCATCCACCTCGGATGGGACTTGAACCCACAATCCCTGGCTTAGGAGTCCAGTGTCTTAGGCCACTGGGATACTGTGTAAACAGTATGACCTATACGAACTGTTGGAAGAGGTAAACAAAAAATTATAATGGCACTGAGACATGCCATGAAACGACACATTTAAAAAAAATGTTGTTCGCACTTAAAATAAACTGTTTAGCAGAGGATGGTTTCGATCCATCGACCTCTGGGTTATGGGCCCAGCACGCTCCCGCTGCGCAACTCTGCTCTCAGCCACTTCAGAAAAGACTAGAACTCACAATCCATGGCTTAGGAGTCCAGTGTGTTAGGCCACTGGGATACTGTTTAAACAGTATGACCTATACGAACTGTTGGAAGAGGTAAAAAAAAATATATAATGGCACTGAGACATGCCCATGAAACGACACATTTTTTAAAAATGTTTGCACTTAAAACAAACTGTTTAGCAGAGGATGGTTTCGATCCATCGATCGACCTATGGGTTATGGGCACAGCACGCTTCCGCTGCGCCACTCTGCTCTCAGCCACTTCAGAAAAGACTAGAACTCACAATCCATGGCTTGGGAGTCCAGTGTCTTAGGCCACTGGGATACTGTGTAAACAGTATGACCTATACGAACTGTTGGAAGAGGTAAAAAAATATATATAATGGCACTGAGACATGCCCATGAAACGACACATTTAAGTAAAATGTTGTTCGCACTTAAAATAAACTGTTTAGCAGAGGATGGTTTCGATCCATCGACCTCTGGGTTATGGGCCCAGCACGCTTCCGCTGCGCCACTCTGCTCTAAGACACTTCAGTAAAGACTAGAACTCACAATCCATGGCTTAGGAGTCCAGTGTCTTAGGCCACTGGGATACTGTGTAAACAGTATGACCTATACGAACTGTTGGAAGAGGTAAAAAAAAATATATAATGGCACTGAGACATGCCCATGAAACGACACATTTTTTTAAAATGTTTGCACTTAAAACAAACTGTTTAGCAGAGGATGGTTTCGATCCATCGATCGACCTATGGGTTATGGGCACAGCACGCTTCCGCTGCGCCACTCTGCTCTCAGCCACTTCAGAAAAGACTAGAACTCACAATCCATGGCTTGGGAGTCCAGTGTCTTAGGCCACTGGGATACTGTGTAAACAGTATGACCTATACGAACTGTTGGAAGAGGTAAAAAAATATATATAATGGCACTGAGACATGCCCATGAAACGACACATTTAAGTAAAATGTTGTTCGCACTTAAAATAAACTGTTTAGCAGAGGATGGTTTCGATCCATCGACCTCTGGGTTATGGGCCCAGCACGCTCCCGCTGCGCCACTCTGCTTCCATCCACCCCAGATGGGACTTGAACCCCCAATCTCTGGCTTAGGAGTCCAGTGTCTTAGGCCACTGGGATACTGTGTAAACAGTATGACCTATACGAACTGTTGGAAGAGGTAAAAAAATATATATAATGGCACTGAGACATGCCCATGAAACGACACATTTAAAAAAAATGTTGTTCGTACTTAAAATAAACTGTTTAGCAGAGGATGGTTTCGACCCATCAACCTCTGGGTTATGGGCCCAGCACACTTCCACTGCGCCACTCTGCTCTCAGCCAATTCAGAAAAGACTAGAACTCACAATCCGTGGCTTAGGAGTCCAGTGTCTTAGGCCACTGGGATACTGTGTAAACAGTATGACCTATACGAACTGTTGGAAGAGGTAAACAAAAAATTATAATGGCACTGAGACATGCCCATGAAACGACACATTTAAAAAAATGTTGTTTGCACTTAAAATAAACTGTTTAGCAGAGGATGGTTTTGATCCATCGACCTCTGGGTTATGGGCCCAGGACGCTTCCGCTGCGCCACTCTGCTCTCAGCCACTTCAGAAAAGACTAGAACTCACAATCCATGGCTTAGGAGTCCAGTGTGTTAGGCCACTGGGATACTGTGTAAACAGTATGACCTATACGAACTGTTGGAAGAGGTAAACAAAAAATTATAATGGCACTGAGACATGCCCATGAAACGACACATTTAAAAAAATGTTGTTTGCACTTAAAATAAACTGTTTAGCAGAGGATGGTTTCGATCCATCGACCTCTGGGTTATGGGCCCAGCACGCTCCCGCTGCGCCACTCTGCTTCCATCCACCCCAGATGGGACTTGAACCCACAATCCGTGGCTTAGGAGTCCAGTGTCTTAGGCCACTGGGATACTGTGTAAACAATATGACCTATACGAACTGTTGGAAGAGGTAAAAAAATATATATAATGGCACTGAGACATGCCCATGAAACGACACATTTAAAAAAAATGTTGTTCGCACTTAAAATAAACTGTTTAGCAGAGGATGGTTTCGATCCATCGACCTCTGGGTTATGGGCCCAGCAAGCTTCCGCTGCACCACTCTGCTCTCAGCCACTTCAGAAAAGACTAGAACTCACAATCCATGGCTTAGGAGTCCAGTGTCTTAGGCCACTGGGATACTGTGTAAACAGTATGACCTATACGAACTGTTGGAAGAGGTAAAAAAATATATATAATGGCACTGAGACATGGCCATGAAACGACACATTTTTTAAAAATGTTGTTCGCACTTAAAATAAGCTGTTTAGCAGAGGATGGTTTCGATCCATCGACCTCTGGGTTATGGGCCCAGCACACTTCCGCTGCGCCACTCTGCTCTCAGCCACTTCAGAAAAGACTAGAACTCACAATCCATGGCTTAGGAGTCCAGTGTCTTAGGCCACTGGGATACTGTGTAAACAGTATGACCTATACGAACTGTTGGAAGAGGTAAAAAAATATATATAATGGCACTGAGACATGCCCATGAAACGACACGTTTTTTAAAAATGTTGTTCGCACTTAAAATACACTGTTTAGCAGAGGATGGTTTCGATCCATCGACCTCTGGGTAATGGGCCCAGCACAATCCCACTGCGCCACTCTGCTTCCATCCACCCCAGATGGGACTTGAACCCACAATCCCTGGCTTAGGAGGCCAGTGCCTTATCCTTTAGGTCACTGGGGCACTGTCTATCTTTTGCAAATAGTATGAACTGATAGAAGCAGTAAAAACAATGTGTACTGGATAGCACTGAGACACGCAAATTAATTGTAGCTTTCTAATTTCTGTTTGCGTTTCATTTTTGAAAAGAATCTGTTTAGCAGAGGATGGTTTCGATAGATCAACCTCTGGGTTAGGGACCCAGCACGCTTCCGCTGCTCCACTCTGCTCTAAGACACTTCAGAAAATACTAGAACTAACAATCCATGGCTTAGGAGTCCAGTGTCTTAGGCCACTGGGATACTGTGTAAACAGTATGACCTATACGAACTGTTGGAAGAGGTAAACAAAAAAGTATAATGGCACTGAGACATGCCCATGAAACGACACATTTAAGTAAAATGTTGTTCACACTTAAAATAAACTGTTTAGCAGAGGATGGTTTCGACCCATCAACCTCTGGGTTATGGGCCCAGCACACTTCCACTGCGCCACTCTGCTCTCAGCCAATTCAGAAAAGACTAGAACTCACAATCCGTGGCTTAGGAGTCCAGTGTCTTAGGCCACTGGGATACTGTGTAAACAGTATGACCTATACGAACTGTTGGAAGAGGTAAACAAAAAATTATAATGGCACTGAGACATGCCCATGAAACGACACATTTTAAAAAATGTTGTTTGCACTTAAAATAAACTGTTTAGCAGAGGATGGTTTCGATCCATCGACCTCTGGGTTATTGGCCCAGCAGCTCCCGCTGCGCCACTCTGCTTCCATCCACCACAGATGGGACTTGAACCCCCAATCTCTGGCTTAGGAGTCCAGTGTCTTAGGCCACTGGGATACTGTGTAAACAGTATGACCTATACGAACTGTTGGAAGAGGTAAAAAAATATATATAATGGCACTGAGACATGCCCATGAAACGACACATTTAAAAAAAATGTTGTTCGTACTTAAAATAAACTGTTTAGCAGAGGATGGTTTCGACCCATCAACCTCTGGGTTATGGGCCCAGCACACTTCCACTGCGCCACTCTGCTCTCAGCCAATTCAGAAAAGACTAGAACTCACAATCCGTGGCTTAGGAGTCCAGTGTCTTAGGCCACTGGGATACTGTGTAAACAGTATGACCTATACGAACTGTTGGAAGAGGTAAACAAAAAATTATAATGGCACTGAGACATGCCCATGAAACGACACATTTTAAAAAATGTTGTTTGCACTTAAAATAAACTGTTTAGCAGAGGATGGTTTCGATCCATCGACCTCTGGGTTATGGGCCCAGCACGCTTCCGCTGCGCCACTCTGCTCTCAGCCACTTCAGAAAAGACTAGAACTCACAATCCATGGCTTAGGAGTCCAGTGTGTTAGGCCACTGGGATACTGTGTAAACAGTATGACCTATACGAACTGTTGGAAGAGGTAAAAAAAATATATATAATGGCACTGAGACATGCCCATGAAACGACACATTTAAAAAAAAATTTTGTTCGCACTTAAAATAAACTGTTTAGCATAGGATGGTTTTGATCCATCGACCTCTGGGTTATGGGCCCAGCACGCTCCAGCTGCGCCACTCTGCTTCCATCCACCTCGGATGGGACTTGAACCCACAATCCCTGGCTTAGGAGTCCAGTGTCTTAGGCCACTGGGATACTGTGTAAACAGTATGACCTATACGAACTGTTGGAAGAGGTAAACAAAAAATTATAATGGCACTGAGACATGCCATGAAACGACACATTTAAAAAAAATGTTGTTCGCACTTAAAATAAACTGTTTAGCAGAGGATGGTTTCGATCCATCGACCTCTGGGTTATGGGCCCAGCACGCTTCCGCTGCGCCACTCTGCTCTCAGCCACTTCAGAAAAGACTAGAACTCACAATCCATGGCTTAGGAGTCCAGTGTGTTAGGCCACTGGGATACTGTGTAAACAGTATGACCTATACGAACTGTTGGAAGATGTAAAAAAATATATATAATGGCACTGAAACATGCCCATGAAACGACACATTTAAAAAAAATGTTGTTCGCACTTAAAATAAACTGTTTAGCAGAGGATGGTTTCGATCCATCGACCTCTGGGTTATGGGCCCAGCACGCTTCCGCTGCGCCACTCTGCTCTCAGCCACTTCAGAAAAGACTAGAACTCACAATCCATGGCTTAGGAGTCCAGTGTGTTAGGCCACTGGGATACTGTGTAAACAGTATGACCTATACGAACTGTTGGAAGAGGTAAAAAAAAAATATATAATGGAACTGAGACATGCCCATGAAACGACACATTTAAAAAAATTGTTGTTCGCACTTAAAATAAACTGTTCAGCAGAGGATGGTTTCGATCCATCGACCTCTGGGTTATGGGCCCAGCACGCTCCCGCTGCGCCACTCTGCTTCCATCCACCCCAGATGGGACTTGAACCCACAATCCCTGGCTTTGGAGTCCAGTGTCTTAGGCCACTGGGATACTGTGTAAACAATATGACCTATACGAACTGTTGGAAGAGGTAAACAAAAAATTATAATGGCACTGAGACATGCCATGAAACAACACATTTAAAAAAAATGTTGTTCGCACTTAAAATAAACTGTTCAGCAGAGGATGGTTTCGATCCATCGACCTCTGGGTTATGGGCCCAGCACGCTCCCGCTGCGCCACTCTGCTCTCAGCCACTTCAGAAAAGAATAGAACTCACAATCCATGGCTTAGGAGTCCAGTGTGTTAGGCCACTGGGATACTGTGTAAACAGTATGACCTATACGAACTGTTGGAAGAGGTAAAAAAATATATATAATGGCACTGAGACATGCCCATGAAACGACACATTTTTTTAAAATGTTGTTCGCACTTAAAATAAACTGTTTAGCAGAGGATGGCTTCGATCCGTCGACCTCTGGGTTATTGGCCCAGCACGCTCCCGCTGCGCCACTCTGCTTACATCCACCCCAGATGGGACTTGAACCCACAATCCCTGGCTTAGGAGGCTGTTGGAAGAGGTAAAAAAAAAATGATAATGGCACTGAGACATGCCCATGAAACGACACATTTTTTAAAAATGTTGTTCGCACTTAAAATAAACTGTTTAGCAGAGGATGGTTTCGATCCATCGACCTCTGGGTTATGGGCCCAGGACGCTTCCGCTGCACCACTAAGCTCTCAGACTCTTCAGAAAAGACTAGAACTCACAATCCATGGCTTAGGAGTCCAGTGTCTTAGGCCACTGGGATACTGTGTAAACAGTATGACCTATACGAACTGTTGGAAGAGGTAAAAAAAAAATATATAATGGCACTGAGACATGCCCATGAAATGACACATTTTTAAAAAATGTTGTTCGCACTTAAAATAAACTGTTTAGCAGAGGATGGTTTCGATCCATCGACCTCTGGGTTATGGGCCCAGCACGCTTCCGCAGCGCCACTCTGCTCTCAGCCACTTCAGAAAAGACTAGAACTCACAATCCATGGCTTAGGAGTCCAGTGTGTTAAGCCACTGGGATACTGTGTAAACAGTATGACCTATACGAACTGTTGGAAGAGGTAAAAAAAAAATATATAATGGCACTGAGACATGCCCATGAAACGACACATTTAAAAAAAAATTTGTTCGCACTTAAAATAAACTGTTTAGCAGAGGATGGTTTCGATCCATCGACCTCTGGGTTATGGGCCCAGCACGCTCCCGCTGCGCCACTCTGCTTCCATCCACCTCGGATGGGACTTGAACCCACAATCCCTGGCTTAGGAGTCCAGTGTCTTAGGCCACTGGGATACTGTGTAAACAGTATGACCTATACGAACTGTTGGAAGAGGTAAACAAAAAATTATAATGGCACTGAGACATGCCATGAAACGACACATTTAAAAAAAATGTTGTTCGCACTTAAAATAAACTGTTTAGCAGAGGATGGTTTCGATCCATCGACCTCTGGGTTATGGGCCCAGCACGCTCCCGCTGCGCAACTCTGCTCTCAGCCACTTCAGAAAAGACTAGAACTCACAATCCATGGCTTAGGAGTCCAGTGTGTTAGGCCACTGGGATACTGTTTAAACAGTATGACCTATACGAACTGTTGGAAGAGGTAAAAAATATATATATAATGGCACTGAGACATGCCCATGAAACGACACATTTTTTTAAAATGTTGTTCGCACTTAAAATAAACTGTTTAGCAGAGGATGGTTTCGATCCATCGACCTCTGGGTTATGGGCCCAGCACGCTTCCGCTGTGCCACTCTGCTCTCAGCCACTTCAGAAAAGACTAGAACTCACAATCCATGGCTTAGGAGTCCAGTGTCTTAGGCCACTGGGATACTGTGTAAACAGTGTGACCTATACGAACTGTTGGAAGAGGTAAAAAAATATATATAATGGCACTGAAACATGCCCATGAAACGACACATTTTTTAAAAATGTTGTTCGCACTTAAAATAAACTGTTTAGCAGAGGATGGTTTCGATCCATCGACCTCTGGGTTATGGGCCCAGCACGCTTCCGCTACGCCACTCTGCTTCCATCCACCTCGGATGGGACTTGAACCCACAATCCCTGGCTTAGGAGTCCAGTGTCTTAGGCCACTGGGATACTGTGTAAACAGTATGACCTATACGAACTGTTGGAAGAGGTAAACAAAAAATTATAATGGCACTGAGACATGCCCATGAAACGACACATTTTTTAAAAATGTTGTTCGCACTTAAAATAATCTGTTTAGCAGAGGATGGTTTCGATCCATCGACCTCTGGGTTATGGGCCCAGCACGCTTCCGCTGCGCCACTCTGCTCTCAGCCACTTCAGAAAAGACTAGAACTCACTATCCATGGCTTAGGAGTCCAGTGTCTTAGGCCACTGGGATACTGTGTAAACAGTATGACCTATACGAACTGTTGGAAGAGGTAAAAAAAAATATATAATGGCACTGATACATGCCCATGAAACGACACATTTTTTAAAAATGTTGTTCGCACTTAAAATAAACTGTTTAGCAGAGGATGGTTTCGATCCATCGACCTCTGGGTTATGGGCCCAGCACGCTTCCGCTGCGCCACTCTGCTCTCAGCCACTTCAGAAAAGACTAGAACTCACAATCCATGGCTTAGGAGTCCAGTGTCTTAGGCCACTGGGATACTGTGTAAACAGTATGACCTATACGAACTGTTGGAAGAGGTAAAAAAATATATATAATGGCACTGAGACATGCCCATGAAACGACACATTTAAAAAAAAATGTTGTTCGCACTTAAAATAAACTGTTTAGCAGAGGATGGTTTCGATCCATCGACCACTGGGTTATGGGCCCAGCACGCTTCCGCTGCGCCACTCTGCTCTCAGCCACTTCAGAAAAGAATAGAACTCACAATCCATGGCTTAGGAGTCCAGTGTCTTAGGCCACTGGGATACTGTGTAAACAGTATGACCTATACGAACTGTTGGAAGAGGTAAAAAAATATATATAATGGCACTGAGACATGGCCATGAAACGACAAATTTTTTAAAAATGTTGTTCGCACTTAAAATAAGCTGTTTAGCAGAGGATGGTTTCGATCCATCGACCTCTGGGTTATGGGCCCAGCACGCTTCCGCTGCGCCACTCTGCTCTCATCCACTTCAGAAAAGACTAGAACTCACAATCCATGGCTTAGGAGTCCAGTGTCTTAGGCCACTGGGATACTGTGTAAACAGTATGACCTATACGAACTGTTGGAAGAGGTAAAAAAATATATAGAATGGCACTGAGACATGCCCATGAAACGACACATTTAAAAAAAATGTTGTTCGCACTTAAAATAAACTGTTTAGCAGAGGATGGTTTCGATCCATCGACCTCTGAGTTATGGGCCAAGCACGCTTCCGCTGCGCCACTCTGCTCTCAGCCACTTCAGAAAAGACTAGAACTCACAATCCGTGGCTTAGGAGTCCAGTGTCTTAGGCCACTGGGATACTGTGTAAACAGTATGACCTATACGAACTGTTGGAAGAGGTAAACAAAAAATTATAATGGCACTGAGACATGCCCATGAAACGACACATTTAAAAAAAATGTTGTTCGCACTCAAAATAACCTGTTTAGCAGAGGATGGCTTCGATCCATCGACCTCTGGGTTATGGGCCCAGCACGCTCCCGCTGCGCCACTCTGCTTCCATCCACCCCATGGGACTTGAACCCACAATCTTAGGCCACTGGGATACTGTGTAAACAGTATGACCTATACGAACTGTTGGAAGAGGTAAACAAAAAATTATAATGGCACTGAGACATGCCCATGAAACGACACATTTTTTAAAAATGTTGTTCGCACTTAAAATAAACTGTTTAGCAGAGGATGGTTTCGATCAATCGACCTCTGGGTTAGAGGCCCAGCACGCTTCCGCTGCGCCACTCTGCTCTCACCAACTTCGGAAAAGACTAGAACTCACAATCCATGGCTTAGGAGTCCAGTGTCTTAGGCCACTGGGATACTGTGTAAACAGTATGACCTGTACGAACTGTTGGAAGAGGTAAAAAAATATATATAATGGCACTGAGACATGCCCATGAAACGACACATTTAAAAAAAATGTTGTTCGCACTTAAAATAAACTGTTTAGCAGAGGATGGTTTCGATCCATCGACCTCTGAGTTATGGGCCCCGCACTCTTCCGCTGCGCCACTCTGCTCTCAGCCACTTCAGAAAATACTAGAACTCACAATCCGTGGCTTAGGAGTCCAGTGTCTTAGGCCACTGGGATACTGTGTAAACAGTATGACCTATACGAACTGTTGGAAGAGGTAAACAAAAAATTATAATGGCACTGAGACATGCCCATGAAACGACACATTTTTTAAAAATGTTGTTCGCACTTACAATAAACTGTTTAGCAGAGGATGGTTTCGATCCATCGACCTCTGGGTTATGGGCCCAGCACGCTTCCGCTGCGCCACTCTGCTCACAGCCTCTTCAGAAAAGACTAGAACTCACAATCCATGGCTTAGGAGTCCAGTGTCTTAGGCCACTGGGATACTGTGTAAACAGTATGACCTATACGAACTGTTGGAAGAGGTAAAAAAATATATATAATGGCACTGAGACATGCCCATGAAACGACACATTTAAAAAAATGTTGTTCGCACTTAAAATAAACTGTTTAGCAGAGGATGGTTTCGATCCATCGACTTCTGGGTTATGGGCCCAGCACACTCCCGCTGCGCCACTCTGCTTCCATCCACCCCAGATGGGACTTGAACCCACAATCCCTGGCTTAGGAGTCCAGTGTCTTAGGCCACTGGGATACTGTGTAAACAGTATGACCTATACGAACTGTTGGAAGAGGTAAAAAAATATATATAATGGCACTGAGACATGCCCATGAAACGACACATTTCTTAAAAATGTTGTTCGCACTTAAAATAAACCGTTTAGCAGAGGATGGTTTCTATCCATCGAACTCTGGGTTATGGGCCCAGCACTCTTCCGCTGCGCCACTCTGCTCTCAGCCACTTCAGAAAAGACTAGAACTCACAATCCATGGCTTAGGAGTCCAGTGTCTTAGGCCACTGGGATACTGTGTAAACAGTATGACCTATACGAACTGTTGGAAGAGGTAAACAAAAAATTATAATGGCACTGAGACATGCCCATGAAACGACACATTTAAAAAAAATGTTGTTCGCACTTAAAATAAACTGTTTAGCAGAGGATGGTTTCGATCCATCGACCTCTGGGTTATGGGCCCAGCACGCTTCCGCTGCGCCACTCTGCTCTCAGCCACTTCAGAAAAGACTAGAACTCACAATCCATGGCTTAGGAGTCCAGTGTCCTAGGCCACTGGGATACTGTGTAAACAGTATGACCTATACGAACTGTTGGAAGAGGTAAAAAAATATATATAATGGCACTGAGACATGCCCATGAAACGACACATTTAAAAAAAATGTTGTTCGCACTTAAAATAAACTGTTTAGCAGAGGATGCTTTCGATCCATCGACTTCTGGGTTATGGGCCCAGCACGCTCCCGCTGCGCCACTCTGCTTCCATCCACCCCAGATGGGACTTGAACCCACAATCCCTGGCTTAGGAGTCCAGTGTCTTAGGCCACTGGGATACTGTGTAAACAGTATGACCTATACGAACTGTTGGAAGAGGTAAAAAAATATATATAATGGCACTGAGACATGCCCATGAAACGACACATTTCTTAAAAATGTTGTTCGCACTTAAAATAAACCGTTTAGCAGAGGATGGTTTCTATCCATCGAACTCTGGGTTATGGGCCCAGCACTCTTCCGCTGCGCCACTCTGCTCTCAGCCACTTCAGAAAAGACTAGAACTCACAATCCATGGCTTAGGAGTCCAGTGTCTTAGGCCACTGGGATACTGTGTAAACAGTATGACCTATACGAACTGTTGGAAGAGGTAAACAAAAAATTATAATGGCACTGAGACATGCCCATGAAACGACACATTTAAAAAAAATGTTGTTCGCACTTAAAATAAACTGTTTAGCAGAGGATGGTTTCGATCCATCGACCTCTGGGTTATGGGCCCAGCACGCTTCCGCTGCGCCACTCTGCTCTCAGACACTTCAGAAAAGAATAGAACTCACAATCTGTGGCTTAGGAGTCCAGTGTCTTAGGCCACTGGGATACTGTGTAAACAGTATGACCTATACGAACTGTTGGAAGAGGTAAATAAATATATATAATGGCACTGAGACATGCCCATGAAACGACACATTTTTTAAAAATGTTGTTCGCACTTAAAATAAGCTGTTTAGCAGAGGATGGTTTCGATCCGTCGACCTCTGGGTTATGGGCCCAGCACGCTTCCGCTGCGCCACTCTGCTCTCAGCCACTTCAGAAAAGACTAGAACTCACAATCCTTGGCTTAGGAGTCCAGTGTCTTAGGCCACTGGGATACTGTGTAAACAGTATGACCTATACGAACTGTTGGAAGAGGTAAACAAAAAATGATAATGGCACTGAGACATGCCCATGAAACAACAAATTTAAAAAAAATGTTGTTCGCACTTAAAATAAGATGTTTAGCAGAGGATGGTTTCGATTCATCGACCTCTGGGCCCAGCACACTTCCGCTGCGCCACTCTGCTCTCAGCCACTTCAGAAAAGACTAGAACTCACAATCCATGGCTTAGGAGTCCAGTGTCTTAGGCCACTGGGATACTGTGTAAACAGTATGACCTATACGAACTGTTGGAAGAGGTAAAAAATATATATAATGGCACTGAGACATGCCCATGAAACGACACATTTAAAAAAAATGTTGTTCGCACTTAAAATAAACTGTTTAGCAGAGGATGGTTTCGACCCATCGACCTCTGGGTTATGGGCCCAGCACGCTTCCGCTGCGCCACTCTGCTCTCAGCCAATTCAGAAAAGACTAGAACTCACAATCCATGGCTTAGGAGTCCAGTGTCTTAGGCAACTGGGATACTGTGTAAACAGTATGACCTATACGAACTGTTGGAAGAGGTAAACAAATATATAGAATGGCACTGAGACATGCCCATGAAACGACACATTTAAAAAAAATGTTGTTCGCACTTAAAATAAACTGTTTAGCAGAGGATGGCTTCGATCCATCGACCTCTGGGTTATGGGCCCAGAACGCTCCCGCTGCGCCACTCTGCTTCCATCCACCCCATGGGACTTGAACCCACAATCTTAGGCCACTGGGATACTGTGTAAACAGTATGACCTATACGAACTGTTGGAAGAGGTAAACAAAAAATTATAATGGCACTGAGACATGCCCATGAAACGACACATTTTTTAAAAATGTTGTTCGCACTTTAAATAAACTGTTTAGCAGAGGATGGTTTCGATCCATCGACCTCTGGGTTATGGGCCCAGCACGCTTCCGCTGCGCCACTCTGCTCTCAGACACTTCAGAAAAGAATAGAACTCACAATCTGTGGCTTAGGAGTCCAGTGTCTTAGGCCACTGGGATACTGTGTAAACAGTATGACCTATACGAACTGTTGGAAGAGGTAAATAAATATATATAATGGCACTGAGACATGCCCATGAAACGACACATTTTTTAAAAATGTTGTTCGCACTTAAAATAAGCTGTTTAGCAGAGGATGGTTTCGATCCGTCGACCTCTGGGTTATGGGCCCAGCACGCTTCCGCTGCGCCACTCTGCTCTCAGCCACTTCAGAAAAGACTAGAACTCACAATCCTTGGCTTAGGAGTCCAGTGTCTTAGGCCACTGGGATACTGTGTAAACAGTATGACCTATACGAACTGTTGGAAGAGGTAAATAAATATATATAATGGCACTGAGACATGCCCATGAAACGACACATTTTTTAAAAATGTTGTTCGCACTTAAAATCAGCTGTTTAGCAGAGGATGGTTTCGATCCATCGACCTCTGGGTTATGGGCCCAGCACGCTTCCGCTGCGCCACTCTGCTCTCAGCCACTTCAGAAAAGACTAGAACTCACAATCCATGGCTTAGGAGTTCAGTGTCTTAGGCCACTGGGATACTGTGTAAACAGTATGACCTATACGAACTGTTGGAAGAGGTAAAAAAATATATATAATGGCACTGAGACATGCCCATGAAACAACAAATTTAAAAAAAATGTTGTTCGCACTTAAAATAAGATGTTTAGCAGAGGATGGTTTCGATTCATCGACCTCTGGGCCCAGCACACTTCCGCTGCGCCACTCTGCTCTCAGCCACTTCAGAAAAGACTAGAACTCACAATCCATGGCTTAGGAGTCCAGTGTCTTAGGCCACTGGGATACTGTGTAAACAGTATGACCTATACGAACTGTTGGAAGAGGTAAAAAATATATATAATGGCACTGAGACATGCCCATGAAACGACAAAATGTTTTAAAAATGTTGTTCGCACTTAAAATAAGCTGTTTAGCAGAGGATGGTTTCGATCCACCGACCTCTGGGTTATGGGCCCAGCACACTTCAGCTGCGCCACTCTGCTCTCAGCCACTTCAGAAAAGACTAGAACTCACAATCCGTGGCTTAGGAGTCCAGTGTCTTAGGCCACTGGGATACTGTGTAAACAGTATGACCTATACGAACTGTTGGAAGAGGTAAACAAAAAATTATAATGGCACTGAGACATGCCCATGAAACGACACATTTAAAAAAAATGTTGTTCGCACTTAAAATAAACTGTTTAGCAGAGGATGGTTTCGACCCATCGACCTCTGGGTTATGGGCCCAGCACGCTTCCGCTGCGCCACTCTGCTCTCAGCCAATTCAGAAAAGACTAGAACTCACAATCCATGGCTTAGGAGTCCAGTGTCTTAGGCAACTGGGATACTGTGTAAACAGTATGACCTATACGAACTGTTGGAAGAGGTAAACAAATATATAGAATGGCACTGAGACATGCCCATGAAACGACACATTTAAAAAAAATGTTGTTCGCACTTAAAATAAACTGTTTAGCAGAGGATGGTTTCGATCCATCGACCTCTGAGTTATGGGCCCAGCACGCTTCCGCTGCGCCACTCTGCTCTCAGCCACTTCAGAAAAGACTAGAACTCACAATCCGTGGCTTGGGAGTCCAGTGTCTTAGGCCACTGGGATACTGTGTAAACAGTATGACCTATACGAACTGTTGGAAGAGGTAAACAAAAAATTATAATGGCACTGAGACATGCCCATGAAACGACACATTTAAAAAAAATGTTGTTCGCACTCAAAATAACCTGTTTAGCAGAGGATGGCTTCGATCCATCGACCTCTGGGTTATGGGCCCAGAACGCTCCCGCTGCGCCACTCTGCTTCCATCCACCCCATGGGACTTGAACCCACAATCTTAGGCCACTGGGATACTGTGTAAACAGTATGACCTATACGAACTGTTGGAAGAGGTAAACAAAAAATTATAATGGCACTGAGACATGCCCATGAAACGACACATTTTTTAAAAATGTTGTTCGCACTTTAAATAAACTGTTTAGCAGAGGATGGTTTCGATCCATCGACCTCTGGGTTAGAGGCCCAGCACGCTTCCGCTGCGCCACTCTGCTCTCACCCACTTTGGAAAAGACTAGAACTCACAATCCATGGCTTAGGAGTCCAGTGTCTTAGGCCACTGGGATACTGTGTAAACAGTATGACCTGTACGAACTGTTGGAAGAGGTAAAAAAATATATATAATGGCACTGAGACATGCCCATGAAACGACAAATTTAAAAAAAATGTTGTTCGCACTTAAAATAAACTGTTTAGCAGAGGATGGTTTCGATCCATCGACCTCTGAGTTATGGGCCCAGCACGCTCCGCTGCGCCACTCTGCTCTCAGCCACTTCAGAAAATACTAGAACTCACAATCCGTGGCTTAGGAGTCCAGTGTCTTAGGCCACTGGGATACTGTGTAAACAGTATGACCTATACGAACTGTTGGAAGAGGTAAACAAAAAATTATAATGGCACTGAGACATGCCCATGAAACGACACATTTTTTAAAAATGTTGTTCGCACTTACAATAAACTGTTTAGCAGAGGATGGTTTCGATCCATCGACCTCTGGGTTATGGGCCCAGCACGCTTCCGCTGCGCCACTCTGCTCTCAGCCACTTCAGAAAAGACTAGAACTCACAATCCATGGCTTAGGAGTCCAGTGTCTTAGGCCACTGGGATACTGTGTAAACAGTATGACCTATACGAACTGTTGGAAGAGGTAAAAAAATATATATAATGGCACTGAGACATGCCCATGAAACGACACATTTAAAAAAAATGTTGTTCGCACTTAAAATAAACTGTTTAGAAGAGGATGGTTTCGATCCATCGACTTCTGGGTTATGGGCCCAGCACGCTCCCGCTGCGCCACTCTGCTTCCATCCACCCCAGATGGGACTTGAACCCACAATCCCTGGCTTAGGAGTCCAGTGTCTTAGGCCACTGGGATACTGTGTAAACAGTATGACCTATACGAACTGTTGGAAGAGGTAAAAAAATATATATAATGGCACTGAGACATGCCCATGAAACGACACATTTTTTAAAAATGTTGTTCGCACTTAAAATAAACCGTTTAGCAGAGGATGGTTTCTATCCATCGACCTCTGGGTTATGGGCCCAGCACTCTTCCGCTGCGCCACTCTGCTCTCAGCCACTTCAGAAAAGACTAGAACTCACAATCCATGGCTTAGGAGTCCAGTGTCCTAGGCCACTGGGATACTGTGTAAACAGTATGACCTATACGAACTGTTGGAAGAGGTAAACAAAAAATTATAATGGCACTGAGACATGCCCATGAAACGACACATTTTTTTAAAATGTTGTTCGCACTTAAAATAAGCTGTTTAGCAGAGGATGGTTTCGATCCATCGACCTCTGGGTTATGGGCCCAGCACGCTTCCGCTGCGCCACTCTGCTCTCAGCCACTTCAGAAAAGACTAGAACTCACAATCCTTGGCTTAGGAGTCCACTGTCTTAGGCCACTGGGATACTGTGTAAACAGTATGACCTATACGAACTGTTGGAAGAGGTAAACAAAAAATGATAATGGCACTGAGACATGCCCATGAAACGACACATTTAAAAAAAATGTTGTTCGCACTTAAAATAAACTGTTTAGCAGAGGATGGTTTCGATCCATCGACCTCTGGGTTATGGGCACAGCACGCTTCCGCTGCGCCACTCTGCTCTCAGACACTTCAGAAAAGAATAGAACTCACAATCCGTGGCTTAGGAGTCCAGTGTCTTAGGCCACTGGGATACTGTGTAAACAGTATGACCTATACGAACTGTTGGAAGAGGTAAATAAATATATATAATGGCACTGAGACATGCCCATGAAACGACAAATTTTTAAAAAATGTTGTTCGCACTTAAAATCAGCTGTTTAGCAGAGGATGGTTTCGATCCATCGACCTCTGGGTTATGGGCCCAGCACGCTTCCGCTGCGCCACTCTGCTCTCAGCCACTTCAGAAAAGACTAGAACTCACAATCCTTGGCTTAGGAGTCCAGTGTCTTAGGCCACTGGGATACTGTGTAAACAGTATGACCTATACGAACTGTTGGAAGAGGTAAACAAAAAATTATAATGGCACTGAGACATGCCCATGAAACGACACATTTAAAAAAAATGTTGTTCGCACTTAAAATAAACTGTTTAGCAGAGGATGGTTTCGATCCATCGACCTCTGGGTTATGGGCCCAGCACGCTTCCGCTGCGCCACTCTGCTCTCAGCCACTTCAGAAAAGACTAGAACTCACAATCCATGGCTTAGGAGTCCAGTGTCTTAGGCCACTGGGATACTGTGTAAACAGTATGACCTATACGAACTGTTGGAAGAGGTAAAAAAAAATTATAATGGCACTGAGACATTATGCCCATGAAACGACACATTTTTTAAAAATGTTGTTCGCACTTAAAATAAACTGTTTAGCAGAGGATGGTTTCGATCCAGAGACCTCTGGGTTATGGGCCCAGCACGCTTCCGCTGGGCCACTCTGCTCTCAGCCACATCAGAAAAGACTAGAACTCACAATCCATGGCTTGGGAGTCCAGTATCTTAGGCCACTGGGATACTGTGTAAACAGTATGACCTATACGAACTGTTGGAAGAGGTAAAAAAAAAAGTATAATGGCACTGAGACATGCCCATGAAACGACACATTTAAAAAAAATGTTGTTCGCACTTAAAATAAACTGTTTAGCAGAGGATGGTTTCGATCTATCGACCTCTGGGTTATGGGCCCAGCACCCTTCCGCAGCGCCACTCTGCTCTCAGCCACTTCAGAAAAGACTAGAACTCAAAATCCTTTGCTTAGGAGTCCAGTGTCTTAGGCCACTGGGATACTGTGTAAACAGTATGACCTATACGAACTGTTGGAAGAGGTAAAAAAATATATATAATGGCACTGAGACATGCCCATGAAACGACACATTTAAAAAAAATGTTGTTCGCACTTAAAATAAACTGTTTAGCAGAGGATGGTTTCGATCCATCGACCTCTGGGTTATGGGCCCAGCACGCTCCCGCTGCGCCACTCTGCTCTCAGCCACTTCAGAAAAGACTAGAACTCACAATCCATGGCTTAGGAGTCCAGTGTCTTAGGCCACTGGGATACTGTGTAAACAGTATGACCTATACGAACTGTTGGAAGAGGTAAAAAAATATATATAATGGCACTGAGACATGCCCATGAAACGACAAATTTTTTAAAAATGTTGTTCGCACTTAAAATAAACTGTTTAGCAGAGGATGGTTTCGATCTATCGACCTCTGGGTTATGGGCCCAGCACCCTTCCGCAGCGCCACTCTGCTCTCAGCCACTTCAGAAAAGACTAGAACTCAAAATCCTTTGCTTAGGAGTCCAGTGTCTTAGGCCACTGGGATACTGTGTAAACAGTATGACCTATACGAACTGTTGGAAGAGGTAAAAAAATATATATAATGACACTGAGACATGCCCATGAAACGACACATTTTTAAAAAATGTTGTTTGCACTTAAAATGAACTGTTTAGCAGAGGATGGTTTCGATCCATCGACCTCTGGGTTATGGGCCGAGCACGCTTCCGCTGCGCCACTCTGCTCTCTGCTACTTCAGAAAAGACTAGAACTCACAATCCATGGCTTAGGAGTCCAGTATCTTAGGCCACTGGGATACTGTGTAAACAGTATGACCTATACGAACTGTTGGAAGAGGTAAAAAAAAATTATAATGGCACTGAGACATTATGCCCATGAAACGACACATTTTTTAAAAATGTTGTTCGCACTTAAAATAAACTGTTTAGCAGAGGATGGTTTCGATCCAGAGACCTCTGGGTTATGGGCCCAGCACGCTTCCGCTGGGCCACTCTGCTCTCAGCCACATCAGAAAAGACTAGAACTCACAATCCATGGCTTGGGAGTCCAGTATCTTAGGCCACTGGGATACTGTGTAAACAGTATGACCTATACGAACTGTTGGAAGAGGTAAACAAAAAATTATAATGGCACTGAGACATGCCCATGAAACGACAAATTTTTTTAAAATGTTGTTCGCACTTAAAATTAACTGTTTAGCAGAAGATGGTTTCGATCCATCGACCTCTGGGTTATGGGCCCAGCACGCTTCCGCTGCGCCACTCTGCTCTCAGCCACTTCAGAAAAGAATAGAACTCACAATCCATGGCTTAGGAGTCCAGTGTCTTAGGCCACTGGGATACTGTGTAAACAGTATGACCTATACGAACTGTTGGAAGAGGTAAAAAAATATATATAATGGCACTGAGACATGGCCATGAAACGACACATTTTTTTAAAATGTTGTTCGCACTTAAAATAAGCTGTTTAGCAGAGGATGGTTTCCATCCATAGACCTCTGGGTTATGTGCCCAGCACGCTTCCGCTGCGCCACTCTGCTCTCAGCCACTTCAGAAAAGACTAGAACTCACAATCCATGGCTTAGGAGTCCAGTGTCTTAGGCCACTGGGATACTGTGTAAACAGTATGACCTATACGAACTGTTGGAAGAGGTAAAAAAATATATATAATGGCACTGAGACATGCCCATGAAACGACACATTTAAAAAAAATGTTGTTCGCACTTAAAATAAACTGTTTAGCAGAGGATGGTTTCGAGCTTTCAACCTCTGGGTTATGGGCCCAGCACGCTTCCGCTGCGCCACTCTGCTCTCAGCCACTTCAGAAAAGACTAGAACTCACAATCCATGGCATAGGAGTCCAGTATCTTAGGCCACTGGGATACTGTGTAAACAGTATGACCTATACGAACTGTTGGAAGAGGTAAAAAAAAAATTATAATGGCACTGAGACATTATGCCCATGAAACGACACATTTTTTAAAAATGTTGTTCGCACTTAAAATAAACTGTTTAGCAGAGGATGGTTTCGATCCATCGACCTCTGGGTTATGGGCCCAGCACGCTTCTGCTGCGCCACTCTGCTCTCAGCCACTTCAGAAAAGACTAGAACTCACAATCCATGGCTTAGGAGTCCAGTGTCTTAGGCCACTGGGATACTGTGTAAACAGTATGACCTATACGAACTGTTGGAAGAGGTAAAAAAATATATATAATGGCACTGAGACATGCCCATGAAACGACAAATTTTTTAAAAATGTTGTTCGCACTTAAAATAAACTGTTTAGCAGAGGATGGTTTCGATCCATCGACCTCTGGGTTATGGGCCCAGCACGCTTCCGCTGCGCCACTCTGCTCTCAGCCACTTCAGAAAAGACTAGAACTCACAATCCATGGCTTAGGAGTCCAGTGTCTTAGGCCACTGGGATACTGTGTAAACAGTATGACCTATACGAACTGTTGGAAGAGGTAAAAAAATATATATAATGGCACTGAGACATGCCCATGAAACGACACATTTTAAAAAAAATGTTGTTCGCACTTAAAATAAACTGTTTAGCAGAGGATGGTTTCGATCCATCGACCTCTGGGTTATGGGCCCAGCACGCTTCCGCTGCGCCACTCTGCTCTCAGCCACTTCAGAAAAGAATAGAACTCACAATCCATGGCTTAGGAGTCCAGTGTCTTAGGCCACTGGGATACTGTGTAAACAGTATGACCTATACGAACTGTTGGAAGAGGTAAAAAAATATATATAATGGCACTGAGACATGGCCATGAAACGACAAATTTTTTAAAAATGTTGTTCGCACTTAAAATAAGCTGTTTAGCAGAGGATGGTTTCGATCCATCGACCTCTGGGTTATGGGCCCAGCACGCTTCCGCTGCGCGACTCTGCTCTCAGCCACA
>NW_027260956.1:65000-105000 GCF_045791955.1 Oncorhynchus clarkii lewisi
ATAGTATGAACTGATAGAAGCAGTAAATACAATGTGTACTGGATAGCACTAAGACACGCAAATGAAATGTAGCTTTCTAATTTCTGTTTGCGTTTCATTTTTGAAAAGAATCTGTTTAGCAGAGGATGGTTTCGATGCATCAAACTCTGGGTTATGGGCCCAGCACGCTTCCGCTGCGCCACTCTGCTCTCAGCCACTTCAGAAAAGACTAGAACTCACAATCCATGGCTTAGGAGTCCAGTGTCTTAGGCCACTGGGATACTGTGTAAACAGTATGACCTATACGAACTGTTGGAAGTGGTAAACAAAAAATTATAATGGCACTGAGACATGCCCATGAAACGACACATTTAAAAAAAATGTTGTTCGCACTCAAAATAACCTGTTTAGCAGAGGATGGCTTCGATCCATCGACCTCTGGGTTATGGGCCCAGCACGCTCCCGCTGCGCCACTCTGCTTCCATCCACCCCATGGGACTTGAACCCACAATCTTAGGCCACTGGGATACTGTGTAAACAGTATGACCTATACGAACTGTTGGAAGAGGTAAACAAAAAATTATAATGGCACTGAGACATGCCCATGAAACGACACATTTTTTAAAAATGTTGTTCGCACTTAAAATAAACTGTTTAGCAGAGGATGGTTTCGAGCTTTCAACCTCTGGGTTATGGGCCCAGCACGCTTCCGCTGCGCCACTCTGCTCTCAGCCACTTCAGACAAGACTAGAACTCACAATCCATGGCTTAGGAGTCCAGTATCTTAGGCCACTGGGATACTGTGTAAACAGTATGACCTATACGAACTGTTGGAAGAGGTAAAAAAAAAATTATAATGGCACTGAGACATTATGCCCATGAAACGACACATTTTTTAAAAATGTTGTTCGCACTTAAAATAAACTGTTTAGCAGAGGATGGTTTCGATCCATCGACCTCTGGGTTATGGGCCCAGCACGCTTCCGCTGCGCCACTCTGCTCTCATCCCCTTCAGAAAAGACTAGAACTCACAATCCATGGCTTAGAAGTCCAGTATCTTAGGCCACTGGGATACTGTGTAAACAGTATGACCTATACGAACTGTTGGAAGAGGTAAACAAAAAATTATAATGGCACTGAGACATGCCCATGAAACGACAAATTTTTTAAAAATGTTGTTCGCACTTAAAATTAACTGTTTAGCAGAAGATGGTTTCGATCCATCGACCTCTGGGTTATGGGCCCAGCACGCTTCCGCTGCGCCACTCTGCTCTCAGCCACTTCAGAAAAGAATAGAACTCACAATCCATGGCTTAGGAGTCCAGTGTCTTAGGCCACTGGGATACTGTGTAAACAGTATGACCTATACGAACTGTTGGAAGAGGTAAAAAAATCTATATAATAGCACTGAGACATGGCCATGAAACGACAAATTTTTAAAAAATGTTGTTCGCACTTAAAATAAGCTGTTTAGCAGAGGATGGTTTCGATCCATCGACCTCTGGGTTATGGGCCCAGCACGCTTCCGCTGCGCCACTCTGCTCTCAGCCACTTCAGAAAAGACTAGAACTCACAATCCATGGCTTAGGAGTCCAGTGTCTTAGGCCACTGGGATACTGTGTAAACAGTATGACCTATACGAACTGTTGGAAGAGATAAAAATATATATATAATGGCACTGAGACATGCCCATGAAAAGACACATTTAAAAAAAATGTTGTTCGCAATAAATATAAACTGTTTAGCAGAGGATGGTTTCGATCCATCGACCTCGGGGTTATGGGCCCAGCACGCTTCCGCTGCGCCACTCTGCTCTCAGCCACTTCAGAAAAGACTAGAACTCACAATCCATGGCTTAGGAGTCCAGTGTCTTAGGCCACTGGGATACTGTGTAAACAGTATGACCTATACGAACTGTTGGAAGAGGTAAACAAAAAATTATAATGGCACTGAGACATGCCCATGAAACGACAAATTTTTTAAAAATGTTGTTCGCACTTAAAATTAACTGTTTAGCAGAAGATGGTTTCGATCCATCGACCTCTGGGTTATGGGCCCAGCACGCTTCCGCTGCGCCACTCTGCTCTCAGCCACTTCAGAAAAGAATAGAACTCACAATCCATGGCTTAGGAGTCCAGTGTCTTAGGCCACTGGGATACTGTGTAAACAGTATGACCTATACGAACTGTTGGAAGAGGTAAAAAAATCTATATAATGGCACTGAGACATGGCCATGAAACGACAAATTTTTTAAAAATGTTGTTCGCACTTAAAATAAGCTGTTTAGCAGAGGATGGTTTCGATCCATCGACCTCTGGGTTATGGGCCCAGCACGCTTCCGCTGCGCCACTCTGCTCTCAGCCACTTCAGAAAAGACTAGAACTCACAATCCATGGCTTAGGAGTCCAGTGTCTTAGGCCACTGGGATACTGTGTAAACAGTATGACCTATACGAACTGTTGGAAGAGGTAAAAAAATATATATAATGGCACTGAGACATGCCCATGAAACGACACATTTTTTAAAAATGTTGTTCGCACTTAAAATAATCTGTTTAGCAGAGGATAGTTTCAATCCATCGACCTCTGGGTTATGGGCCCAGCACGCTTCCGCTGCGCCACTCGGCTCTCAGCCACTTCAGAAAAGACTAGAACTCTCAATCCATGGCTTAGGAGTCCAGTGTCTTAGGCCACTGGGATACTGTGTAAACAGTATGACCTATACGAACTGTTGGAAGAGATAAAAAAATATATATAATGGCACTGAGACATGCCCATGAAACGACACATTTTAAAAAAAATGTTGTTCGCACTTAAAATAAACTGTTTAGCAGAGGATGGTTTCGATCCATCGTCCTCTGGGTAATGGGCCCAGCACACTCCCGCTGCAACACTCTGCTTCCATCCACCCCAGATGGGACTTGAACCCACAATCCCTAGCTTAGGAGGCCAGTGCCTTATCCATTAGGCCACTGGGGCACTGTCTACCTTTGGCAAATAGTATGAACTGATAGAAGCAGTAAAAACAATGTGTACTGGATAGCACTGAGACACGCAAATTAAATGTAGCTTTCTAATTTCTGTTTGCGTTTCATTTTTGAAAAGAATCTGTTTAGCAGAGGATGGTTTCGATGCATCAAACTCTGGGTTATGGGCCCAGCACGCTTCCGCTGCGCTACTCTGCTCTCAGCCACTTCAGAAAAGACTAGAACTCACAATCCATGGCTTAGGAGTCCAGTGTCTTAGGCCACTGGGATACTGTGTAAACAGTATGACCTATACGAACTGTTGGAAGAGGTAAAAAAATATATAGAATGGCACTGAGACATGCCCATGAAACGACACATTTAAAAAAAATGTTGTTCGCACTTAAAATAAACTGTTTAGCAGAGGATGGTTTCGATCCATCGACCTCTGAGTTATGGGCCCAGCACGCTTCCGCTGCGCCACTCTGCTCTCAGCCACTTCAGAAAAGACTAGAACTCACAATCCGTGGCTTAGGAGTCCAGTGTCTTAGGCCACTGGGATACTGTGTAAACAGTATGACCTATACGAACTGTTGGAAGAGGTAAACAAAAAATTATAATGGCACTGAGACATGCCCATGAAACGACACATTTAAAAAAAATGTTGTTCGCACTCAAAATAACCTGTTTAGCAGAGGATGGCTTCGATCCATCGACCTCTGGGTTATGGGCCCAGCACGCTCCCGCTGCGCCACTCTGCTTCCAGCCACCCCATGGGACTTGAACCTACAATCTTAGGCCACTGGGATACTGTGTAAACAGTATGACCTATACGAACTGTTGGAAGAGGTAAACAAAAAATTATAATGGCACTGAGACATGCCCATGAAATGACACATTTTTAAAAAATGTTGTTCGCACTTAAAATAAACTGTTTAGCAGAGGATGGTTTCGAGCTATCAACCTCTGGGTTATGGGCCCAGCACGCTTCCGCTGCGCCACTCTGCTCTCAGCCACTTCAGAAAAGACTAGAACTCACAATCCATGGCTTAGGAGTCCAGTGTCTTAGGCCACTGGGATACTGTGTAAACAGTATGACCTATACGAACTGTTGGAAGAGGTAAAAAAAAAATTATACTGGCACTGAGACATTATGCCCATGAAACGACACATTTTTTTAAAATGTTGTTCGCACTTAAAATAAACTGTTTAGCAGAGGATGGTTTCGATCCATCGACCTCTGGGTTATGGGCCCAGCACGCTTCCGCTGCGCCACTCTGCTCTCATCCCCTTCAGAAAAGACTAGAACTCACAATCCATGGCTTAGAAGTCCAGTATCTTAGGCCACTGGGATACTGTGTAAACAGTATGACCTATACGAACTGTTGGAAGAGGTAAACAAAAAATTATAATGGCACTGAGACATGCCCATGAAACGACAAATTTTTTAAAAATGTTGTTCGCACTTAAAATTAACTGTTTAGCAGAAGATGGTTTCGATCCATCGACCTCTGGGTTATGGGCCCAGCACGCTTCCGCTGCGCCACTCTGCTCTCAGCCACTTCAGAAAAGAATAGAACTCACAATCCATGGCTTAGGAGTCCAGTGTCTTAGGCCACTGGGATACTGTGTAAACAGTATGACCTATACGAACTGTTGGAAGAGGTAAAAAAATCTATATAATGGCACTGAGACATGGCCATGAAACGACACATTTTTTAAAAATGTTGTTCGCACTTAAAATAAGCTGTTTAGCAGAGGATGGTTTCCATCCATCGACCTCTGGGTTATGTGCCCAGCACGCTTCCGCTGCGCCACTCTGCTCTCAGCCACTTCAGAAAAGACTAGAACTCACAATCCATGGCTTAGGAGTCCAGTGTCTTAGGCCACTGGGATACTGTGTAAACAGTATGACCTATACGAACTGTTGGAAGAGATAAAAAAATATATATAATGGCACTGAGACATGCCCATGAAACTACACATTTAAAAAAAATGTTGTTCGCACTTAAAATAAGCTGTTTAGCAGAGGATGGTTTCGATCCACCGACCTCTGGGTTATGGGCCCAGCACACTTCAGCTGCGCCACTCTGCTCTCAGCCACTTCAGAAAAGACTAGAACTCACAATCCGTGGCTTAGGAGTCCAGTGTCTTAGGCCACTGGGATACTGTGTAAACAGTATGACCTATACGAACTGTTGGAAGAGGTAAAAAAATATATAGAATGGCACTGAGACATGCCCATGAAACGACACATTTAAAAAAAATGTTGTTCGCACTTAAAATAAGCTGTTTAGCAGAGGATGGTTTCGATCCATCGACCTCTGAGTTATGGGCCCAGCACGCTTCCGCTGCGCCACTCTGCTCTCAGCCACTTCAGAAAAGACTAGAACTCACAATCCGTGGCTTAGGAGACCAGTGTCTTAGGCCACTGGGATACTGTGTAAACAGTATGACCTATACGAACTGTTGGAAGAGGTAAACAAAAAATTATAATGGCACTGAGACATGCCCATGAAACGACACATTTAAAAAAAATGTTGTTCGCACTCAAAATAACCTGTTTAGCAGAGGATGGCTTCGATCCATCGACCTCTGGGTTATGGGCCCAGCACGCTCCCGCTGCGCCACTCTGCTTCCATCCACCCCATGGGACTTGAACCCACAATCTTAGGCCACTGGGATACTGTGTAAACAGTATGACCTATACGAACTGTTGGAAGAGGTAAACAAAAAATTATAATGGCACTGAGACATGCCCATGAAACGACACATTTTTTAAAAATGTTGTTCGCACTTAAAATAAACTGTTTAGCAGAGGATGGTTTCGAGCTTTCAACCTCTGGGTTATGGGCCCAGCACGCTTCCGCTGCGCCACTCTGCTCTCAGCCACTTCAGAAAAGACTAGAACTCACAATCCATGGCTTAGGAGTCCAGTATCTTAGGCAACTGGGATACTGTGTAAACAGTATGACCTATACGAACTGTTGGAAGAGGTAAAAAAATATATATAATGGCACTGAGACATGCCCATGAAACGACACATTTTTTAAAAATGTTGTTCGCACTTAAAATAATCTGTTTAGCAGAGGATGGTTTCAATCCATCGACCTCTGGGTTATGGGCCCAGCACGCTTCCGCTGCGCCACTCTGCTCTGAGCCACTTCAGAATAGACTAGAACTCACAATCCATGGCTTAGGAGTCCAGTGTCTTAGGCCACTGGGATACTGTGTAAACAGTATGACCTATACGAACTGTTGGAAGAGGTAAAAAAATATATATAATGGCACTGAGACATGGCCATGAAACGACACATTTTTTAAAAATGTTGTTCGCACTTAAAATAAACTGTTTAGCAGAGGATGGTTTCGATCCATCGACCTCTGGGTTATGGGCCCAGCACGCTTCCGCTGCGCCACTCGGCTCTCAGCCACTTCAGAAAAGACTAGAACTCACAATCCATGGCTTAGGAGTCCAGTGTCTTAGGCCACTGGGATACTGTGTAAACAGTATGACCTATACGAACTGTTGGAAGAGGTAAAAAAATATATATAATGGCACTGAGACATGGCCATGAAACGACACATTTTTTAAAAATGTTGTTCGCACTTAAAATAATCTGTTTAGCAGAGGATGGTTTCAATCCATTGACCTCTGGGTTATGGGCCCAGCACGCTTCCGCTGCGCCACTCTGCTCTCAGCCACTTCAGAAAAGACTAGAACTCACAATCCATGGCTTAGGAGTCCAGTGTCTTAGGCCACTGGGATACTGTGTAAACAGTATGACCTATACGAACTGTTGGAAGAGGTAAAAAAATATATATAATGGCACTGAGACATGCCCATGAAATGACACATTTTTTAAAAATGTTGTTCGCACTTAAAATAATCTGTTTAGCAGAGGATGGTTTCAATCCATCGACCTCTGGGTTATGGGCCCAGCACGCTTCCGCTGCGCCACTCGGCTCTCAGCCACTTCAGAAAAGACTAGAACTCACAATCCATGGCTTAGGAGTCCAGTGTCTTAGGCCACTGGGATACTGTGTAAACAGTATGACCTATACGAACTGTTGGAAGAGGTAAAAAAATATATATAATGGCACTGAGACATGCCCATGAAACGACACATTTAAAAAAAATGTTGTTCGCACTTAAAATAAACTGTTTAGCAGAGGATGGTTTCGATCCATCGTCCTCTGGGTAATGGGCCCAGCACACTCCCGCTGCAACACTCTGCTTCCATCCATCCCAGATGGGACTTGAACCCGCAATCCCTGGCTTAGGAGGCCAGTGCCTTGTCCATTAGGCCACTGGTGCACTGTCTACCTTTGGGCAAATAGTATGAACTGATAGAAGCAGTAAAAACAATGTGTACTGGATAGCACTGAGACACGCAAATGAAATGTAGCTTTCTAATTTCTGTTTGCGTTTCATTTTTGAAAAGAATCTGTTTAGCAGAGGATGGTTTCGATGCATCAAACTCCGGGTTATGGGCCCAGCACGCTTCCGCTGCGCCACTCTGCTCTCAGCCACTTCAGAAAAGACTAGAACTCACAATCCATGGCTTAGGAGTCCAGTGTCTTAGGCCACTGGGATACTGTGTAAACAGTATGACCTATACGAACTGTTGGAAGAGGTAAAAAAATATATATAATGGCACTGAGACATGGCCATGAAACGACAATTTTTTTACAAATATTGTTCGCACTTAAAATCAGCTGTTTAGCAGAGGATGGTTTCGATCCATCGACCTCTGGGCCCAGCACACTTCCGCTGCGCCACTCTGCTCTCAGCCACTTCAGAAAAGACTAGAACTCACAATCCATGGCTTAGGAGTCCAGTGTCTTAGGCCACTGGGGTACTGTGTAAACAGTATGACCTATACGAACTGTTGGAAGAGGTAAAAAAATATATATAATGGCACTGAGACATGCCCATGAAACGACACATTTAAAAAAAATGTTTTTCTCACTTAAAATAAACTGTTTAGCAGAGGATGGTTTCGATCCATCGACTTCTGGGTTATGGGCCCAGCACGCTCCCGCTGCGCCACTCTGCTTCCATCCACCCCAGATGGGACTTGAACCCACAATCCCTGGCTTAGGAGTCCAGTGTCTTAGGCCACTGGGATACTGTGTAAACAGTATGACCTATACGAACTGTTGGAAGAGGTAAAAAAATATATATAATGGCACTGAGACATGCCCATGAAACGACACATTTTTTAAAAATGTTGTTCGCACTTAAAATAAACCGTTTAGCAGAGGATGGTTTCTATCCATCGACCTCTGGGTTATGGGCCCAGCACTCTTCCGCTGCGCCACTCTGCTCTCAGCCACTTCAGAAAAGACTAGAACTCACAATCCATGGCTTAGGAGTCCAGTGTCCTAGGCCACTGGGATACTGTGTAAACAGTATGACCTATACGAACTGTTGGAAGAGGTAAAAAAATATATATAATGGCACTGAGACATGCCCATGAAACGACACATTTAAAAAAAATGTTGTTCGCAAACAATAAACTGTTTAGCAGAGGATGGTTTCGATCCATCGACCTCTGGGTTATGGGCCCAGCACGCTTCCGCTGCGCCACTCTGCTCTCAGACACTTCAGAAAAGAATAGAACTCACAATCCGTGGCTTAGGAGTCCAGTGTCTTAGGCCACTGGGATACTGTGTAAACAGTATGACCTATACGAACTGTTGGAAGAGGTAAATAAATATATATAATGGCACTGAGACATGCCCAAGAAACGACAAATTTTTTTTAAATGTTGTTCGCACTTAAAATCAGCTGTTTAGCAGAGGATGGTTTCGATCCATCGACCTCTGGGTTATGGGCCCAGCACGCTTCCGCTGCGCCACTCTGCTCTCAGCCACTTCAGAAAAGACTAGAACTCACAATCCATGGCTTAGGAGTCCAGTGTCTTAGGCCACTGGGATACTGTGTAAACAGTATGACCTATACGAACTGTTGGAAGAGGTAAAAAAATATATATAATGGCACTGAGACATGCCCATGAAACGACACATTTAAAAAAAATGTTGTTCGCAAACAATAAACTGTTTAGCAGAGGATGGTTTCGATCCATCGACCTCTGGGTTATGGGCCCAGCACGCTTCCGCTGCGCCACTCTGCTCTCAGCCACTTCAGAAAAGACTAGAACTCACAATCCATGGCTTAGGAGTCCAGTGTCTTAGGCCACTGGGATACTGTGTAAACAGTATGACCTATACGAACTGTTGGAAGAGGTAAAAAAATATATATAATGGCACTGAGACATGCCCATGAAACGACACATTTAAAAAAAATGTTGTTCGCAAACAATAAACTGTTTAGCAGAGGATGGTTTCGATCCATCGACCTCTGGGTTATGGGCCCAGCACGCTTCCGCTGCGCCACTCTGCTCTCAGACACTTCAGAAAAGAATAGAACTCACAATCCGTGGCTTAGGAGTCCAGTGTCTTAGGCCACTGGGATACTGTGTAAACAGTATGACCTATACGAACTGTTGGAAGAGGTAAATAAATATATATAATGGCACTGAGACATGCCCAAGAAACGACAAATTTTTTTTAAATGTTGTTCGCACTTAAAATCAGCTGTTTAGCAGAGGATGGTTTCGATCCATCGACCTCTGGGTTATGGGCCCAGCACGCTTCCGCTGCGCCACTCTGCTCTCAGCCACTTCAGAAAAGACTAGAACTCACAATCCATGGCTTAGGAGTCCAGTGTCTTAGGCCACTGGGATACTGTGTAAACAGTATGACCTATACGAACTGTTGGAAGAGGTAAACAAAAAATTATAATGGCACTGAGACATGCCCATGAAACGACACATTTAAAAAAAATGTTGTTCGCACTTAAAATAAACTGTTTAGCAGAGGATGGTTTCGATCTATCGACCTCTGGGTTATGGGCCCAGCACCCTTCCGCAGCGCCACTCTGCTCTCAGCCACTTCAGAAAAGACTAGAACTCAAAATCCTTTGCTTAGGAGTCCAGTGTCTTAGGCCACTGGGATACTGTGTAAACAGTATGACCTATACGAACTGTTGGAAGAGGTAAAAAAATATATATAATGGCACTGAGACATGCCCATGAAACGACACATTTTTAAAAAATGTTGTTCGCACTTAAAATAAACTGTTTAGCAGAGGATGGTTTCGATCCATTGACCTCTGGGTTATGGGCCCAGCACGCTTCCGCTGCGCCACTCTGCTCTCAGCCACTTCAGAAAAGACTAGAACTCACAATCCATGGCTTAGGAGTCCAGTATCTTAGGCCACTGGGATACTGTGTAAACAGTATGACCTATACGAACTGTTGGAAGAGGTAAAAAAAAAATTATAATGGCACTGAGACATGCCCATGAAACTACACATTTTTAAAAAATGTTGTTCGCACTTAAAATGAACTGTTTAGCAGAGGATGGTTTCGATCCATCGACCTCTGGGTTATGGGCCCAGCACGCTTCCGCTGCGCCACTCTGCTTCCATCCACCCCAGATGGAACTTGAACCCACAATCCCTGGCTTAGGAGGTCAGTGCCTTATCCATTAGGGGTACTGTCTACCTTTTGCAAATAGTACGAACTGATAGAAGCAGTAAAAACAATGTGTACTGGATAGCACTGAGACACGCAAATGAAATTTAGCTTTCTAATTTCTGTTTGCGTTTCATTTTTGAAAATAATCTGTTTAGCAGAGGATGGTTTCGATCTATTGACCTCTGGGTTATGGGCCCAGCACGCTTCCGCAGCGCCACTCTGCTCTCAGCCACTTCAGAAAAGACTAGAACTCAAAATCCTTTGCTTAGGAGTCCAGTGTCTTAGGCCACTGGGATACTGTGTAAACAGTATGACCTATACGAACTGTTGGAAGAGGTAAAAAAAAAATTATAATGGCACTGAGACATGCCCATGAAACGACACATTTTTAAAAAATGTTGTTCGCACTTAAAATGAACTGTTTAGCAGAGGATGGTTTCGATCCATCGACCTCTGGGTTATGGGCCCAGCACACTTCCGCTGCGCCACTCTGCTCTCAGCCACTTCAGAAAAGACTAGAACTCACAATCCATGGCTTAGGAGTCCAGTGTCTTAGGCCACTGGGATACTGTGTAAACAGTATGACCTATAAGAACTGTTGGAAGAGGTAAAAAAATATATATAATGGCACATGTGTTCGCACTTAAAATAAACTGTTTAGCAGAGGATGGTTTCGATCCATCGACCTCTGGGTTATGGGCCCAGCACGCTTCCGCAGCGCCACTCAGCTCTCAGCCACTTCAGAAAAGACTAGAACTCAAAATCCTTTGCTTAGGAGTCCAGTGTCTTAGGCCACTGGGATACTGTGTAAACAGTATGACCTATACGAACTGTTGGAAGAGGTAAAAAAATATATATAATGGCACTGAGACATGCCCATGAAACGACACATTTTTAAAAAATGTTGTTCGCACTTAAAATAAACTGTTTAGCAGAGGATGGTTTCAATCCATCGACCTCTGGGTTATGGGCCCAGCACGCTTCCTCTGCGCCACTCTGCTCTCAGCCACTTCAGAAAAGACTAGAACTCACAATCCATGGCTTAGGAGTCCAGTATCTTAGGCCACTGGGATACTGTGTAAACAGTATGACCTATACGAACTGTTGGAAGAGGTAAAAAAATATATATAATGGCACTGAGACATGCCCATGAAACGACACATTTTTAAAAAATGTTGTTCGCACTTAAAATAAACTGTTTAGCAGAGGATGGTTTCAATCCATCGACCTCTGGGTTATGGGCCCAGCACGCTTCCGCTGCGCCACTCTGCTTCCATCCACCCCAGATGGAACTTGAACCCACAATCCCTGGCTTAGGAGGTCAGTGCCTTATCCATTAGGGGTACTGTCTACCTTTTGCAAATAGTACGAACTGATAGAAGCAGTAAAAACAATGTGTACTGGATAGCACTGAGACACGCAAATGAAATTTAGCTTTCTAATTTCTGTTTGCGTTTCATTTTTGAAAATAATCTGTTTAGCAGAGGATGGTTACAATCTATCGACCTCTGGGTTATGGGCCCAGCACGCTTCCGCAGCGCCACTCTGCTCTCAGCCACTTCAGAAAAGACTAGAACTCAAAATCCTTTGCTTAGGAGTCCAGTGTCTTAGGCCACTGGGATACTGTGTAAACAGTATGACCTATACGAACTGTTGGAAGAGGTAAAAAAATATATATAATGGCACTGAGACATGCCCATGAAACGACACATTTTTTAAAAATGTTGTTCGCACTTAAAATAAACTGTTTAGCAGAGGATGGTTTCGATCCATCGACCTCTGGGTTATGGGCCCAGCACGCTTCCGCTGCGCCACTCTGCTCTCAGCCACTTCAGAAAAGACTAGAACTCACAATCCATGGCTTAGGAGTCCAGTATCTTAGGCCACTGGGATACTGTGTAAACAGTATGACCTATACGAACTGTTGGAAGAGGTAAAAAAAAAATTATAATGGCACTGAGACATGCCCATGAAACGACACATTTTTAAAAAATGTTGTTCGCACTTAAAATGAACTGTTTAGCAGAGGATGGTTTCGATCCATCGACCTCTGGGTTACGGGCACAGCACACTTCCGCTGCGCCACTCTGCTCTCAGCCACTTCAGAAAAGACTAGAACTCACAATCCATGGCTTAGGAGTCCAGTGTCTTAGGCCACTGGGGTACTGTGTAAACAGTATGACCTATACGAACTGTTGGAAGAGGTTAAAAAAATGTATAATGGCACTGAGACATGCCCATGAAACGACACATTTAAAAAAAATGTTGTTCGCACTTAAAATAAACTGTTTAGCAGAGGATGGTTTCGATCCATCGACCTCTGGTTTACGGGCCCAGCACGCTTCCGCTGCGCCACTCTGCTTCCATCCACCACAGATGGGACTTGAACCCACAATCCCTGGGGCACTGGGGCACTGTCTACCTTTTGCAAATAGTACGAACTGATAGAAGCAGTAAAGACAATGTGTACTGGATAGCACTGAGACACTCAAATGAAATTTAGGATTCTAATTTCTGTTTGCGTTTCATTTTTGAAAAGAATCTGTTTAGCAGAGGATGGTTTCGATCCATCGACCTCTGGGTTATGGGCCCAGCACGCTTCCGCTACGCCACTCTGCTCTCAGCCACTTCAGAAAAGACTAGAACTCACAATCCATGGCTTAGGAGTCCAGTATCTTAGGCCACTGGGATACTGTGTAAACAGTATGACCTATACGAACTGTTGGAAGAGGTAAAAAAAAATTATAATGGCACTGAGACATGCCCATGAAACGACACATTTTTAAAAAATGTTGTTCGCACTTAAAATGAACTGTTTAGCAGAGGATGGTTTCGATCCATCGACCTCTGGGTTATGGGCCCAGCACGCTTCCGCTGCGCCACTCTGCTCTCAGCCACTTCAGAAAAGACTAGAACTCACAATCCATGGCTTAGGAGTCCAGTATCTTAGGCCACTGGGATACTGTGTAAACAGTATGACCTATACGAACTGTTGGAAGAGGTAAAAAAATATATATAATGGCACATGAAACGACACATTTTAAAAACATGTTGTTCGCACTTAAAATAAACTGTTTAGCAGAGGATGGTTTCGATCCATCGACCTCTGGGTTATGGGCCCAGCACGCTTCCGCTGCGCCACTCTGCTTTCATCCACCCCAGATGGGACTTGAACCCACAATCCCTGGCTTAGGAGTCCAGTGCCTTATCCATTAGGCCACTGTGGCACTTTCTACCTTTTGCAAATAGTACGAACTGATAGAAGCAGTAAAAACAATGTGTACTGGATAGCACTGAGACACGCAAATGAAATTTAGCTTTCTAATTTCTGTTTGCGTTTAATTTTTGAAAATAATCTGTTTAGCAGAGGATGGTTTCGATCCATTGACCTCTGGGTTATGGGCCCAGCACGCTTCCGCTGCGCCACTCTGCTCTCAGCCACTTCAGAAAAGACTAGAACTCAAAATCTTTGGCTTAGGAGTCCAGTATCTTAGGCCAATGGGATACTGTGTAAACAGTATGACCTATACGAACTGTTGGAAGAGGTAAAAAAATATATATATAATGGCACTGAGACATGCCCACGAAACGACACATTTTTAAAAAATGTTGTTCGCACTTAAAATAAACTGTTCAGCAGAGGATGGTTTCGATCCATCGACCTCTGGGTTATGGGCCCAGCACGCTTCCGCTGCGCCACTCTGCTCTCAGCCACTTCAGAAAAGACTAGAACTCACAATCCATGGCTTAGGAGTCCAGTATCTTAGGCCACTGGGATACTGTGTAAACAGTATGACCTATACGAACTGTTGGAAGAGGTAAAAAAATATATATAATGGCACTGAGACATGCCCATGAAACGACACATTTTTTAAAAATGTTGTTCGCACTTAAAATAAACTGTTTAGCAGAGGATGGTTTCAATCCATCGACCTCTGGGTTATGGGCCCAGCACGCTTCCGCTGCACCACTCTGCTTCCATCCACCCCAGATGGAACTTGAACCCACAATCCCTGGCTTAGGAGGTCAGTGCCTTATCCATTAGGTGTACTGTCTACCTTTTGCAAATAGTACGAACTGATAGAAGCAGTAAAAACAATGTGTACTGGATAGCACTGAGACACGCAAATGAAATTTAGCTTTCTAATTTCTGTTTGCGTTTCATTTTTGAAAATAATCTGTTTAGCAGAGGATGGTTTCGATCCATTGACCTCTGGGTTATTTGCCCAGCACGCTTCCGCTGCGCCACTCTGCTCTCAGCCACTTCAGAAAAGACTAGAACTCAAAATCTTTGGCTTAGGAGTCCAGTATCTTAGGCCACTGGGATACTGTGTAAACAGAATGACCTATACGAACTGTTGGAAGAGGTAAAAAAATATATATAATGGCACTGAGACATGCCCATGAAACGACAAATTTTTTAAAAATGTTGTTCGCACTTAAAATAAACTGTTTAGCAGAGGATGGTTTCGATCCATCGACCTCTGGGTTATGGGCACAGCACGCTTCCGCTGCGCCACTCTGCTCTCAGCCACTTCAGAAAAGACTAGAACTCACAATCCGTGGCTTAGGAGTCCAGTGTCTTAGGCCAATGGGATACTGTGTAAACAGTATGACCTATACGAACTGTTGGAAGAGGTAAACAAAAAATTATAATGGCACTGAGACATGCCCAGGAAACGACACATTTAAAAAAAATGTTGTTCGCACTTAAAATAAACTTTTTAGCAGAGGATGGTTTCTATCCATCGACCTCTGGGTTATGGGCCCAGCACGCTTCCGCTGTGCCACTCTGCTCTCAGCTACTTCAGAAAAGACTAGAACTCACAATCCATGGCTTAGGAGTCCAGTGTCTTAGGCCACTGGGGTACTGTGTAAACAGTATGACCTATACGAACTGTTGGAAGAGGTAAAAAAAAAATTATAATGGCACTGAGACATGCCCATGAAACGACACATTTAAAAAAAATGTTGTTCGCACTTAAAATAAGCTGTTTAGCAGAGGATGGTTTCGATCCATTGACCTCTGGGTTATGGGCCCAGCACACTTCAGCTGCGCCACTCTGCTCTCAGCAACTTCAGAAAAGACTAGAACTCACAATCCATGGCTTAGGAGTCCAGTGTCTTAGGCCACTGGGGTACTGTGTAAACAGTATGACCTATACGAACTGTTGGAAGAGGTTAAAAAAATGTATAATGGCACTGAGACATGCCCATGAAACGACACATTTAAAAAAAATGTTGTTCGCACTTAAAATAAGCTGTTTAGCAGAGGATGGTTTCGATCCATCGACCTCTGGGTTACGGGCCCAGCACGCTTCCGCTGCGCCACTCTGCTTCCATCCACCACAGATGGGACTTGAACCCACAATCCCTGGGGCACTGGGGCACTGTCTACCTTTTGCAAATAGTACGAACTGATAGAAGCAGTAAAGACAATGTGTACTGGATAGCACTGAGACACGCAAACGAAATTTAGCTTTCTAATTTCTGTTTGCGTTTCATTTTTGAAAAGAATCTGTTTGGCAGAGGATGGTTTCGATCCATCGACCTCTGGGTTATGGGCCCAGCACGCTTCCGCTGCGCCACTCTGCTCTCAGCCACTTCAGAAAAGACTAGAACTCACAATCCATGGCTTAGGAGTCCAGTGTCTTAGGCCACTGGGATACTGTGTAAACAGTATGACCTATACGAACTGTTGGAAGAGGTAAAAAACAAATTATAATGGCACTGAGACATGCCCATGAAACGACACATTTTTAAAAAATGTTGTTCGCACTTAAAATAAACTGTTTAGCAGAGGATGGTTTCGATCCACCGACCTCTGGGCCCTGCACGCTTCCGCTGCGCCACTCTGCTCTCATCCCCTTCAGAAAGACTAGAACTCACAATCCATTGCTTAGGAATCCAGTGTCTTAGGCCACTGGGATACTGTGTAAACAGTATGACCTATACGAACTGTTGGAAGACGTAAAAAAATATATATAATGGCACTGAGACATGCCCATGAAACGACACATTTTTTAAAAATGTTGTTCGCACTTAAAATAAACTGTTTAGCAGAGGATGGTTTCGATCCATCGACCTCTGGGTTATGGGCCCAGCACGCTTCCGCTGCGCCACTCTGCTCTCAGCCACTTCAGAAAAGACTAGAACTCACAATCCATGGCTTAGGAGTCCAGTGTCTTAGGCCACTGGGGTACTGTGTAAACAGTATGACCTATACGAACTGTTGGAAGAGGTTAAAAAAATGTATAATGGCACTGAGACATGCCCATGAAACGACACATTTAAAAAAAATGTTGTTCGCACTTAAAATAAACTGTTTAGCAGAGGATGGTTTCGATCCATCGACCTCTGGGTTACGGGCCCAGCACGCTTCCGCTGCGCCACTCTGCTTCCATCCACCACAGATGGGACTTGAACCCACAATCCCTGGGGCACTGGGGCACTGTCTACCTTTTGCAAATAGTACGAACTGATAGAAGCAGTAAAGACAATGTGTACTGGATAGCACTGACACACTCAAATGAAATTTAGGATTCTAATTTCTGTTTGCGTTTCATTTTTGAAAAGAATCTGTTTAGCAGAGGATGCTTTCGATCCATCGACCTCTGGGTTATGGGCCCAGCACGCTTCCTCTACGCCACTCTGCTCTAAGCCATTTCAGAAAAGACTAGAACTCACAATCCATGGCTTAGGAGTCCAGTATCTTAGGCCACTGGGATACTGTGTAAACAGTATGACCTATACGAACTGTTGGAAGAGGTAAAAAAATATATATAATGGCACATGAAACGACACATTTTTAAAAAATGTTGTTCGCACTTAAAATAAACTGTTTAGCAGAGGATGGTTTCGATCCATCGACCTCTGGGTTATGGGCCCAGCACGCTTCCGCTGCGCCACTCTGCTTCCATCCACCCCAGATGGGACTTGAACCCACAATCCCTGGATTAGGAGTCCAGTATCTTAGGCCACTGGGATACTGTGTAAACAGTATGACCTATACGAACTGTTGGAAGAGATAACAAAATATATATAATGGCACTGAGACATGCCCATGAAACGACACATTTTTTAAAAATATTGTTCGCACTTAAAATAAACTGTTTAGCAGAGGATGGTTTCGATCCATCAACCTCTGGGTTATGGGCCGAGCACGCTTCCGCAGCGCCACTCTGCTCTCACCCACTTCAGAAAAGACTAGAACTCAACGTCTTTGGCTTAGGAGTCCAGTATCTTAGGCCACTGGGATACTGTGTAAACAGTATGACCTATACGAACTGTTGGAAGAGGTAAAAATATATATATAATGGCACTGAGACCTGCCCATGAAACGACACATTTAAAAAAAATGTTGTTCTCACTTAAAATAAACTGTTTAGCAGAGGATGGTTTCAATCCATCAACCTCTGGGTTATGGGCCCAGCACGCTTCCGCTGCGCCACTCTGCTTCCATCCACCACAGACGGGACTTGAAACCACAATCCCTGGCTTAGGATGCCAGTGCCTTATCCATTAGGCCACTGGGGCACTGTCTACCTTTTGCAAATAGTACGAACTGATACAAGCAGTAAAAACAATGTGTACTGGATAGCACTGAGACGCGCAAATGAAATTTAGCTTTCTAATTTCTGTTTGCGTTTCATTTTTGAAAATAATCTGTTTAGCAGAGGATGGTTTCGATCCATCGACCTCTGGGTTATGGGCCCAGCACGCTTCCCCTGCGCCACTCTGCTCGCATCCACTTCAGAAAAGACTAGAACTCAAAATCTTTGGCTTAGGAGTCCAGTATCTTAGGCCACTGGGATACTGTGTAAACAGTATGACCTATACGAACTGTTGGAAGAGGTAAAAAAATATATATAATGGCACTGAGACATGCCCATGAAACGACACATTTTTTAAAAATGTTGTTCGCACTTAAAATGAACGATTTAGCAGAGGATGGTTTCGATCCATCGACCTCTGGGTTATGGGCCCAGCACGCTTCCGCTGCGCCACTCTGCTCTCAGCCACTTCAGAAAAGACTAGAACTCAAAATCTTTGGCTTAGGAGTCCAGTATCTTAGGCCACTGGGATACTGTGTAAACAGTATGACCTATACGAACTGTTGGAAGAGGTAAAAAAATATATATAATGGCACTGAGACATGCCCATGAAACGACACATTTTTTAAAAATGTTGTTCGCACTTAAAATGAACTGTTTAGCAGAGAATGGTTTCGATCCATCGACCTCTGGGTTATGGGCCCAGCACGCTTCCGCTGCGCCACTCTGCTCGCAGCCACTTCAGAAAAGACTAGAACTCACAATCCATGGCTTAGGAGTCCAGTATCTTAGGCCACTGGGATACTGTGTAAACAGTATGACCTATACGAACTGTTGGAAGAGGTAAAAAAATATATATAATGGCACTGAGACATGCCCATGAAACGACACATTTTTAAAAAATGTTGTTCGCACTTAAAATAAACTGTTTAGCAGAGGATGTTTCGATCCATCGACCTCTGGGTTATGGGCCCAGCACGCTTCCGCTGCGCCACTCTGCTCTCATCCGCTTCAGAAAAGACTAGAACTCACAATCCATTGCTTAGGAGTCTAGTGTCTTAGGCCACTGGGATACTGTGTAAACAGTATGACCTATACGAACTGTTGGAAGAGGTAAAAAAATATATATAATGGCACTGAGACATGCCCATGAAACGACACATTTTTTAAAAATGTTGTTCGCACTTAAAATAAACTGTTTAGCAGAGGATGGTTTCGATCCATCGACCTCTGGGTTATGGGCCCAGCACGCTTCCGCTGCGCCACTCTGCTATCAGCCACTTCAGAAAAGACTAGAACTCACAATCCATGGCTTAGGAGTCCAGTATCTTAGGCCACTGGGATACTGTGTAAACAGTATGACCTATACGAACTGTTGGAAGAGGTAAAAAAAAAAATATAATGGCACTGAGACATTATGCCCATGAAACGACATATTTTTTAAAAATGTTGTTCGCACTTAAAATGAACTGTTTAGCAGAGAATGGTTTCGATCCATCGACCTCTGGGTTATGGGCCCAGCACGCTTCCGCTGCGCCACTCTGCTCTCAGCCACTTCAGAAAAGACTAGAACTCACAATCCATGGCTTAGGAGTCCAGTATCTTAGGCCACTGGGATACTGTGTAAACAGTATGACCTATACGAACTGTTGGAAGAGGTAAAAAAAAATTATAATGGCACTGAGACATTATGCCCATGAAACAACATATTTTTTAAAAATGTTGTTCGCACTTAAAATGAACTGTTTAGCAGAGAATGGTTTCGATCCATTGACCTCTGGGTTATGGGCCCAGCACGCTTCCGCTGCGCCACTCTGCTCGCAGCCACTTCAGAAAAGACTAGAACTCACAATCCATGGCTTAGGAGTCCAGTATCTTAGGCCACTGGGATACTGTGTAAACAGTATGACCTATACGAACTGTTGGAAGAGGTAAAAAAAATATATATAATGGCACTGAGACATGCCCATGAAACGACACATTTTTAAAAAATGTTGTTCGCACTTAAAATAAACTGTTTAGCAGAGGATGGTTTCGATCCATCGACCTCTGGGTTATGGGCCCAGCACGCTTCCGCTGCGCCACTCTGCTCTCAGCCACTTCAGAAAAGACTAGAACTCACAATCCATTGCTTAGGAGTCTAGTGTCTTAGGCCACTGGGATACTGTGTAAACAGTATGACCTATACGAACTGTTGGAAGAGGTAAAAAAATATATATAATGGCACTGAGACATGCCCATGAAACGACACATTTTTTAAAAATGTTGTTCGCACTTAAAATAAACTGTTTAGCAGAGGATGGTTTCGATCCATCGACCTCTGGGTTATGGGCCCAGCACGCTTCCGCTGCGCCACTCTGCTATCAGCCACTTCAGAAAAGACTAGAACTCACAATCCATGGCTTAGGAGTCCAGTATCTTAGGCCACTGGGATACTGTGTAAACAGTATGACCTATACGAACTGTTGGAAGAGGTAAAAAAAAATATATAATGGCACTGAGACATTATGCCCATGAAACGACATATTTTTAAAAAATGTTGTTCGCACTTAAAATGAACTGTTTAGCAGAGAATGGTTTCGATCCATCGACCTCTGGGTTATGGGCCCAGCACGCTTCCGCTGCGCCACTCTGCTCGCAGCCACTTCAGAAAAGACTAGAACTCAAAATCTTTGGCTTAGGAGTCCAGTATCTTAGGCCACTGGGATACTGTGTAAACAGTATGACCTATACGAACTGTTGGAAGAGGTAAAAAAATATATATAATGGCACTGAGACATGCCCATGAAACGACACATTTTTTAAAAATGTTGTTCGCACTTAAAATGAACTGTTTAGCAGAGGTTGGTTTCGATCCATTGACCTCTGGGTTATGGGCCCAGCACGCTTCCGCTGCGCCACTCTGCTCGCAGCCACTTCAGAAAAGACTAGAACTCATAATCCATGGCTTAGGAGTCCAGTATCTTAGGCCACTGGGATACTGTGTAAACAGTATGACCTATACGAACTGTTGGAAGAGGTAAAAAAAAAATTATAATGGCACTGAGACATTATGTCCATGAAACGACACATTTTTTAAAAATGTTGTTCGCACTTAAAATGAACTGTTTAGCAGAGGATGGTTTCGATCCATCGACCTCTGGGTTATGGGCCCAGCACGCTTCCGCTGCGCCTCTCTGCTATCAGCCACTTCAGAAAAGACTAGAACTCACAATCCATGGCTTAGGAGTCCAGTATCTTAGGCCACTGGGATACTGTGTAAACAGTATGACCTATACGAACTGTTGGAAGAGGTAAAAAAATATATATAATGGCACTGAGACATTATGCCCATGAAACGACATATTTTTTTAAAATGTTGTTCGCACTTAAAATGAACTGTTTAGCAGAGAATGGTTTCGATCCATCGACCTCTGGGTTATGGGCCCAGCACGCTTCCGCTGCGCCACTCTGCTCTCAGCCACTTCAGAAAAGACTAGAACTCACAATCCATGGCTTAGGAGTCCAGTATCTTAGGCCACTGGGCTACTGTGTAAACAGTATGACCTATACGAACTGTTGGAAGAGGTAAAAAAAAATTATAATGGCACTGAGACATTATGCCCATGAAACGACATATTTTTTAAAAATGTTGTTCGCACTTAAAATGAACTGTTTAGCAGAGAATGGTTTCGATCCATCGACCTCTGGGTTATGGGCCCAGCACGCTTCCGCTGCGCCACTCTGCTCTCAGCCACTTCAGAAAAGACTAGAACTCACAATCCATGGCTTAGGAGTCCAGTATCTTAGGCCACTGGGATACTGTGTAAACAGTATGACCTATACGAACTGTTGGAAGAGGTAAAAAAATATATATAATGGCACTGAGACATGACCATGAAACGACACATTTTTTAAAAATGTTGTTCGCACTTAAAATAAACTGTTTAGCAGAGGATGTTTCGATCCATCGACCTCTGGGTTATGGGCCCAGCACGCTTCCGCTGCGCCACTCTGCTCTCATCCGCTTCAGAAAAGACTAGAACTCACAATCCATTGCTTAGGAGTCTAGTGTCTTAGGCCACTGGGATACTGTGTAAACAGTATGACCTATACGAACTGTTGGAAGAGGTAAAAAAATATATATAATGGCACTGAGACATTATGCCCATGAAACGACACATTTTTTAAAAATGTTGTTCGCACTTAAAATGAACTGTTTAGCAGAGAATGGTTTCGATCCATCGACCTCTGGGTTATGGGCCCAGCACGCTTCCGCTGCGCCACTCTGCTCTCAGCCACTTCAGAAAAGACTAGAACTCACAATCCATGGCTTAGGAGTCCAGTATCTTAGGCCACTGGGATACTGTGTAAACAGTATGACCTATACGAACTGTTGGAAGAGGTAAAAAAATATATATAATGGCACTGAGACATGACCATGAAACGACACATTTTTTAAAAATGTTGTTCGCACTTAAAATAAACTGTTTAGCAGAGGATGGTTTCGATCCATCGACCTCTGGGTTATGGGCCCAGCACGCTTCCGCTGCGCCACTCTGCTCTCAGCCACTTCAGAAAAGACTAGAACTCACAATCCATGGCTTAGGAGTCCAGTGTCTTAGGCCACTGGGATACTGTGTAAACAGTATGACCTATACGAACTGTTGGAAGAGGTAAAAAAATATATATAATGGCACTGAGACATTATGCCCATGAAACGACAAATTTTTTAAAAATGTTGTTCGCACTTAAAATAAACTGTTTAGCAGAGGATGGTTTCGATCCATTGACCTCTGGGTTATGGGCCCAGCACGCTTCCGCTGCGCCACTCTGCTCGCAGCCACTTCAGAAAAGACTAGAACTCACAATCCATGGCTTAGGAGTCCAGTATCTTAGGCCACTGGGATACTGTGTAAACAGTATGACCTATACGAACTGTTGGAAGAGGTAAAAAAATATATATAATGGCACTGAGACATGCCCATGAAACGACACATTTTTTAAAAATGTTGTTCGCACTTAAAATAAACTGTTTAGCAGAGGATGGTTTCGATCCATCGACCTCTGGGTTATGGGCCCAGCACGCTTCCGCTGCGCCACTCTGCTATCAGCCACTTCAGAAAAGACTAGAACTCACAATCCATGGCTTAGGAGTCCAGTGTCTTAGGCCACTGGGATACTGTGTAAACAGTATGACCTATACGAACTGTTGGAAGAGGTAAAAAAATATATATAATGGCACTGAGACATTATGCCCAAGAAACGACACATTTTTTAAAAATGTTGTTCGCACTTAAAATAAACTGTTTAGCAGAGGATGGTTTCGATCCATTGACCTCTGGGTTATGGGCCCAGCACGCTTCCGCTGCGCCACTCTGCTCGCAGCCACTTTAGAAAAGACTAGAACTCACAATCCATGGCTTAGGAGTCCAGTATCTTAGGCCACTGGGATACTGTGTAAACAGTATGACCTATACGAACTGTTGGAAGAGGTAAAAAAAAATATATAATGGCACTGAGACATGCCCATGAAACGACACATTTTTTAAAAATGTTGTTCGCACTTAAAATAAACTGTTTAGCAGAGGATGGTTTCGATCCATCGACCTCTGGGTTATGGGCCCAGCACGCTTCCGCTGCGCCACTCTGCTATCAGCCACTTCAGAAAAGACTAGAACTCACAATCCATGGCTTAGGAGTCCAGTATCTTAGGCCACTGGGATACTGTGTAAACAGTATGACCTATACGAACTGTTGGAAGAGGTAAAAAAAAATATATAATGGCACTGAGACATTATGCCCATGAAACGACATATTTTTTAAAAATGTTGTTCGCACTTAAAATGAACTGTTTAGCAGAGAATGGTTTCGATCCATCGACCTCTGGGTTATGGGCCCAGCACGCTTCCGCTGCGCCACTCTGCTCGCAGCCACTTCAGAAAAGACTAGAACTCACAATCCATGGCTTAGGAGTCCAGTATCTTAGGCCACTGGGATACTGTGTAAACAGTATGACCTATACGAACTGTTGGAAGAGGTAAAAAAAAATTATAATGGCACTGAGACATTATGCCCATGAAACGACATATTTTTTAAAAATGTTGTTTGCACTTAAAATGAACTGTTTAGCAGAGAATGGTTTCGATCCATCGACCTCTGGGTTATGGGCCCAGCACGCTTCCGCTGCGCCACTCTGCTCTCAGCCACTTCAGAAAAGACTAGAACTCACAATCCATGGCTTAGGAGTCCAGTATCTTAGGCCACTGGGATACTGTGTAAACAGTATGACCTATACGAACTGTTGGAAGAGGTAAAAAAAAAATTATAATGGCACTGAGACATTGAACTGTTTAGCAGAGGATGGTTTCGATCCATCGACCTCTGGGTTATGGGCCCAGCACGCTTCCGCTGCGCCACTCTGCTCTCATCCGCTTCAGAAAAGACTAGAACTCACAATCCATTGCTTAGGAGTCTAGTGTCTTAGGCCACTGGGATACTGTGTAAACAGTATGACCTATACGAACTGTTGGAAGAGGTAAAAAAATATATATAATGGCACTGAGACATGCCCATGAAACGACACATTTTTTAAAAATGTTGTTCGCACTTAAAATAAACTGTTTAGCAGAGGATGGTTTCGATCCATCGACCTCTGGGTTATGGGCCCAGCACGCTTCCGCTGCGCCTCTCTGCTATCAGCCACTTCAGAAAAGACTAGAACTCACAATCCATGGCTTAGGAGTCCAGTATCTTAGGCCACTGGGATACTGTGTAAACAGTATGACCTATACGAACTGTTGGAAGAGGTAAAAAAATATATATAATGGCACTGAGACATTATGCCCATGAAACGACATATTTTTTTAAAATGTTGTTCGCACTTAAAATGAACTGTTTAGCAGAGAATGGTTTCGATCCATCGACCTCTGGGTTATGGGCCCAGCACGCTTCCGCTGCGCCACTCTGCTCTCAGCCACTTCAGAAAAGACTAGAACTCACAATCCATGGCTTAGGAGTCCAGTATCTTAGGCCACTGGGCTACTGTGTAAACAGTATGACCTATACGAACTGTTGGAAGAGGTAAAAAAAAATTATAATGGCACTGAGACATTATGCCCATGAAACGACATATTTTTTAAAAATGTTGTTCGCACTTAAAATGAACTGTTTAGCAGAGAATGGTTTCGATCCATCGACCTCTGGGTTATGGGCCCAGCACGCTTCCGCTGCGCCACTCTGCTCTCAGCCACTTCAGAAAAGACTAGAACTCACAATCCATGGCTTAGGAGTCCAGTATCTTAGGCCACTGGGATACTGTGTAAACAGTATGACCTATACGAACTGTTGGAAGAGGTAAAAAAATATATATAATGGCACTGAGACATGACCATGAAAAGACACATTTTTTAAAAATGTTGTTCGCACTTAAAATAAACTGTTTAGCAGAGGATGTTTCGATCCATCGACCTCTGGGTTATGGGCCCAGCACGCTTCCGCTGCGCCACTCTGCTCTCATCCGCTTCAGAAAAGACTAGAACTCACAATCCATTGCTTAGGAGTCTAGTGTCTTAGGCCACTGGGATACTGTGTAAACAGTATGACCTATACGAACTGTTGGAAGAGGTAAAAAAATATATATAATGGCACTGAGACATGCCCATGAAACGACACATTTTTTAAAAATGTTGTTCGCACTTAAAATAAACTGTTTAGCAGAGGATGTTTCGATCCATCGACCTCTGGGTTATGGGCCCAGCACGCTTCCGCTGCGCCACTCTGCTCTCATCCGCTTCAGAAAAGACTAGAACTCACAATCCATTGCTTAGGAGTCTAGTGTCTTAGGCCACTGGGATACTGTGTAAACAGTATGACCTATACGAACTGTTGGAAGAGGTAAAAAAATATATATAATGGCACTGAGACATTATGCCCATGAAACGACACATTTTTTAAAAATGTTGTTCGCACTTAAAATGAACTGTTTAGCAGAGAATGGTTTCGATCCATCGACCTCTGGGTTATGGGCCCAGCACGCTTCCGCTGCGCCACTCTGCTCTCAGCCACTTCAGAAAAGACTAGAACTCACAATCCATGGCTTAGGAGTCCAGTATCTTAGGCCACTGGGATACTGTGTAAACAGTATGACCTATACGAACTGTTGGAAGAGGTAAAAAAATATATATAATGGCACTGAGACATGACCATGAAACGACACATTTTTTAAAAATGTTGTTCGCACTTAAAATAAACTGTTTAGCAGAGGATGGTTTCGATCCATCGACCTCTGGGTTATGGGCCCAGCACGCTTCCGCTGCGCCACTCTGCTCTCAGCCACTTCAGAAAAGACTAGAACTCACAATCCATGGCTTAGGAGTCCAGTGTCTTAGGCCACTGGGATACTGTGTAAACAGTATGACCTATACGAACTGTTGGAAGAGGTAAAAAAAAATATATAATGGCACTGAGACATTATGCCCATGAAACGACAAATTTTTTAAAAATGTTGTTCGCACTTAAAATAAACTGTTTAGCAGAGGATGGTTTCGATCCATTGACCTCTGGGTTATGGGCCCAGCACGCTTCCGCTGCGCCACTCTGCTCGCAGCCACTTCAGAAAAGACTAGAACTCACAATCCATGGCTTAGGAGTCCAGTATCTTAGGCCACTGGGATACTGTGTAAACAGTATGACCTATACGAACTGTTGGAAGAGGTAAAAAAATATATATAATGGCACTGAGACATGCCCATGAAACGACACATTTTTTAAAAATGTTGTTCGCACTTAAAATAAACTGTTTAGCAGAGGATGGTTTCGATCCATCGACCTCTGGGTTATGGGCCCAGCACGCTTCCGCTGCGCCACTCTGCTATCAGCCACTTCAGAAAAGACTAGAACTCACAATCCATGGCTTAGGAGTCCAGTATCTTAGGCCACTGGGATACTGTGTAAACAGTATGACCTATACGAACTGTTGGAAGAGGTAAAAAAATATATATAATGGCACTGAGACATTATGCCCATGAAACGACATATTTTTTTAAAATGTTGTTCGCACTTAAAATGAACTGTTTAGCAGAGAATGGTTTCGATCCATCGACCTCTGGGTTATGGGCCCAGCACGCTTCCGCTGCTCCACTCTGCTCTCAGCCACTTCAGAAAAGACTAGAACTCACAATCCATGGCTTAGGAGTCCAGTATCTTAGGCCACTGGAATACTGTGTAAACAGTATGACCTATACGAACTGTTGGAAGAGGTAAAAAAATATATATAATGGCACTGAGACATGACCATGAAACGACACATTTTTTAAAAATGTTGTTCGCACTTAAAATAAACTGTTTAGCAGAGGATGGTTTCGATCCATCGACCTCTGGGTTATGGGCCTAGCACGCTTCCGCTGCGCCACTCTGCTCTCAGCCACTTCAGAAAAGACTAGAACTCACAATCCATGGCTTAGGAGTCCAGTGTCTTAGGCCACTGGGATACTGTGTAAACAGTATGACCTATACGAACTGTTGGAAGAGGTAAAAAAATATATATAATGGCACTGAGACATTATGCCCAAGAAACGACACATTTTTTAAAAATGTTGTTCGCACTTAAAATAAACTGTTTAGCAGAGGATGGTTTCGATCCATTGACCTCTGGGTTATGGGCCCAGCACGCTTCCGCTGCGCCACTCTGCTCGCAGCCACTTTAGAAAAGACTAGAACTCACAATCCATGGCTTAGGAGTCCAGTATCTTAGGCCACTGGGATACTGTGTAAACAGTATGACCTATACGAACTGTTGGAAGAGGTAAAAAAATATATATAATGGCACTGAGACATGCCCATGAAACGACACATTTTTTTAAAATGTTGTTCGCACTTAAAATAAACTGTTTAGCAGAGGATGGTTTCGATCCATCGACCTCTGGGTTATGGGCCCAGCACGCTTCCGCTGCGCCACTCTGCTATCAGCCACTTCAGAAAAGACTAGAACTCACAATCCATGGCTTAGGAGTCCAGTGTCTTAGGCCACTGGGATACTGTGTAAACAGTATGACCTATACGAACTGTTGGAAGAGGTAAAAAAATATATATAATGGCACTGAGACATTATGCCCATGAAACGACAAATTTTTTAAAAATGTTGTTCGCACTTAAAATAAACTGTTTAGCAGAGGATGGTTTCGATCCATTGACCTCTGGGTTATGGACCCAGCACGCTTCCGCTGCGCCACTCTGCTCGCAGCCACTTCAGAAAAGACTAGAACTCACAATCCATGGCTTAGGAGTCCAGTATCTTAGGCCACTGGGATACTGTGTAAACAGTATGACCTATACGAACTGTTGGAAGAGGTAAAAAAATATATATAATGGCACTGAGACATGCCCATGAAACGACACATTTTTTAAAAATGTTGTTCGCACTTAAAATGAACTGTTTAGCAGAGAATGGTTTCGATCCATCGACCTCTGGGTTATGGGCCCAGCACGCTTCCGCTGCTCCACTCTGCTCTCAGCCACTTCAGAAAAGACTAGAACTCACAATCCATGGCTTAGGAGTCCAGTATCTTAGGCCACTGGAATACTGTGTAAACAGTATGACCTATACGAACTGTTGGAAGAGGTAAAAAAATATATATAATGGCACTGAGACATGACCATGAAACGACACATTTTTTAAAAATGTTGTTCGCACTTAAAATAAACTGTTTAGCAGAGGATGGTTTCGATCCATCGACCTCTGGGTTATGGGCCTAGCACGCTTCCGCTGCGCCACTCTGCTCTCAGCCACTTCAGAAAAGACTAGAACTCACAATCCATGGCTTAGGAGTCCAGTGTCTTAGGCCACTGGGATACTGTGTAAACAGTATGACCTATACGAACTGTTGGAAGAGGTAAAAAAATATATATAATGGCACTGAGACATTATGCCCAAGAAACGACACATTTTTTAAAAATGTTGTTCGCACTTAAAATAAACTGTTTAGCAGAGGATGGTTTCGATCCATTGACCTCTGGGTTATGGGCCCAGCACGCTTCCGCTGCGCCACTCTGCTCGCAGCCACTTTAGAAAAGACTAGAACTCACAATCCATGGCTTAGGAGTCCAGTATCTTAGGCCACTGGGATACTGTGTAAACAGTATGACCTATACGAACTGTTGGAAGAGGTAAAAAAATATATATAATGGCACTGAGACATGCCCATGAAACGACACATTTTTTTAAAATGTTGTTCGCACTTAAAATAAACTGTTTAGCAGAGGATGGTTTCGATCCATCGACCTCTGGGTTATGGGCCCAGCACGCTTCCGCTGCGCCACTCTGCTATCAGCCACTTCAGAAAAGACTAGAACTCACAATCCATGGCTTAGGAGTCCAGTGTCTTAGGCCACTGGGATACTGTGTAAACAGTATGACCTATACGAACTGTTGGAAGAGGTAAAAAAATATATATAATGGCACTGAGACATTATGCCCATGAAACGACAAATTTTTTAAAAATGTTGTTCGCACTTAAAATAAACTGTTTAGCAGAGGATGGTTTCGATCCATTGACCTCTGGGTTATGGACCCAGCACGCTTCCGCTGCGCCACTCTGCTCGCAGCCACTTCAGAAAAGACTAGAACTCACAATCCATGGCTTAGGAGTCCAGTATCTTAGGCCACTGGGATACTGTGTAAACAGTATGACCTATACGAACTGTTGGAAGAGGTAAAAAAATATATATAATGGCACTGAGACATGCCCATGAAACGACACATTTTTTAAAAATGTTGTTCGCACTTAAAATAAACTGTTTAGCAGAGGATGGTTTCGATCCATCGACCTCTGGGTTATGGGCCCAGCACGCTTCCGCTGCGCCACTCTGCTATCAGCCACTTCAGAAAAGACTAGAACTCACAATCCATGGCTTAGGAGTCCAGTATCTTAGGCCACTGGGATACTGTGTAAACAGTATGACCTATACGAACTGTTGGAAGAGGTAAAAAAATATATATAATGGCACTGAGACATTATGCCCATGAAACGACATATTTTTTTAAAATGTTGTTCGCACTTAAAATGAACTGTTTAGCAGAGAATGGTTTCGATCCATCGACCTCTGGGTTATGGGCCCAGCACGCTTCCGCTGCTCCACTCTGCTCTCAGCCACTTCAGAAAAGACTAGAACTCACAATCCATGGCTTAGGAGTCCAGTATCTTAGGCCACTGGAATACTGTGTAAACAGTATGACCTATACGAACTGTTGGAAGAGGTAAAAAAATATATATAATGGCACTGAGACATGACCATGAAACGACACATTTTTTAAAAATGTTGTTCGCACTTAAAATAAACTGTTTAGCAGAGGATGGTTTCGATCCATCGACCTCTGGGTTATGGGCCTAGCACGCTTCCGCTGCGCCACTCTGCTCTCAGCCACTTCAGAAAAGACTAGAACTCACAATCCATGGCTTAGGAGTCCAGTGTCTTAGGCCACTGGGATACTGTGTAAACAGTATGACCTATACGAACTGTTGGAAGAGGTAAAAAAATATATATAATGGCACTGAGACATTATGCCCAAGAAACGACACATTTTTTAAAAATGTTGTTCGCACTTAAAATAAACTGTTTAGCAGAGGATGGTTTCGATCCATTGACCTCTGGGTTATGGGCCCAGCACGCTTCCGCTGCGCCACTCTGCTCGCAGCCACTTTAGAAAAGACTAGAACTCACAATCCATGGCTTAGGAGTCCAGTATCTTAGGCCACTGGGATACTGTGTAAACAGTATGACCTATACGAACTGTTGGAAGAGGTAAAAAAATATATATAATGGCACTGAGACATGCCCATGAAACGACACATTTTTTTAAAATGTTGTTCGCACTTAAAATAAACTGTTTAGCAGAGGATGGTTTCGATCCATCGACCTCTGGGTTATGGGCCCAGCACGCTTCCGCTGCGCCACTCTGCTATCAGCCACTTCAGAAAAGACTAGAACTCACAATCCATGGCTTAGGAGTCCAGTATCTTAGGCCACTGGGATACTGTGTAAACAGTATGACCTATACGAACTGTTGGAAGAGGTAAAAAAAAATATATAATGGCACTGAGACATTATGCCCATGAAACGACATATTTTTTAAAAATGTTGTTCGCACTTAAAATGAACTGTTTAGCAGAGAATGGTTTCGATCCATCGACCTCTGGGTTATGGGCCCAGCACGCTTCCGCTGCGCCACTCTGCTCGCAGCCACTTCAGAAAAGACTAGAACTCACAATCCATGGCTTAGGAGTCCAGTATCTTAGGCCACTGGGATACTGTGTAAACAGTATGACCTATACGAACTGTTGGAAGAGGTAAAAAAAAATATATAATGGCACTGAGACATTATGCCCATGAAACGACATATTTTTTAAAAATGTTGTTCGCACTTAAAATGAACTGTTTAGCAGAGAATGGTTTCGATCCATCGACCTCTGGGTTATGGGCACAGCACGCTTCCGCTGCACCACTCTGCTTCCATCCACCCCAGATGGGACTTGAACCCACAATCCCTGGCTTAGGAGGCCAGTGCCTTATCCATTAGGCCACTGGGGCACTGTCTACCTTTTGCAAATAGTACGAACTGATACAAGCAAGTAAAAACAATGTGTACTGGATAGCACTGAGACACGCAAATTAAATTTAGCTTTCTAATTTCTGTTTGCGTTTCATTTTTGATAATAATCTGATTAGCAGAGGATGTTTTTGAGCCATCGACCTCTGGGTTATGGGCCCAGCACGCTTCCGCTGCGCCACTCTGCTCTCAGCCACTTCAGAAAAGACTAGAACTCACAATCCATGGCTTAGGAGTCCAGCATCTTAGGCCACTGGGATACTGTGTAAACAGTATGACCTATACGAACTGTTGGAAGAGGTAAAAAAATATATATAATGGCACTGAGACATGACCATGAAACGACACATTTTTTAAAAATGTTGTTCGCACTTAAAATAAACTGTTTAGCAGAGGATGGTTTCGATCCATCGACCTCTGGGTTATGGGCCCAGCACGCTTCCGCTGCGCCACTCTGCTCTCAGCCACTTCAGAAAAGACTAGAACTCACAATCCATGGCTTAGGAGTCCAGTATCTTAGGCCACTGGGATACTGTGTAAACAGTATGACCTATACGAACTGTTGGAAGAGGTAAAAAAATATATATAATGGCACTGAGACATTATGCCCATGAAACGACACATTTTTTAAAAATGTTGTTCGCACTTAAAATAAACTGTTTAGCAGAGGATGGTTTCGATCCATTGACCTCTGGGTTATGGGCCCAGCACGCTTCCGCTGCGCCACTCTGCTCGCAGCCACTTCAGAAAAGACTAGAACTCACAATCCATGGCTTAGGAGTCCAGTATCTTAGGCCACTGGGATACTGTGTAAACAGTATGACCTATACGAACTGTTGGAAGAGGTAAAAAAATATATATAATGGCACTGAGACATGCCCATGAAACGACACATTTTATAAAAATGTTGTTGCACTTAAAATAAACTGTTTAGCAGAGGATGGTTTCGATCCATCGACCTCTGGGTTATGGGCCCAGCACGCTTCCGCTGCGCCACTCTGCTATCAGCCACTTCAGAAAAGACTAGAACTCACAATCCATGGCTTAGGAGTCCAGTATCTTAGGCCACTGGGATACTGTGTAAACAGTATGACCTATACGAACTGTTGGAAGAGGTAAAAAAATATATATAATGGCACTGAGACATGCCCATGAAACGACACATTTTTTAAAAATGTTGTTCGCACTTAAAATAAACTGTTTAGCAGAGGATGGTTTCGATCCATCGACCTCTGGGTTATGGGCCCAGCACGCTTCCGCTGCGCCACTCTGCTATCAGCCACTTCAGAAAAGACTAGAACTCACAATCCATGGCTTAGGAGTCCAGTATCTTAGGCCACTGGGATACTGTGTAAACAGTATGACCTATACGAACTGTTGGAAGAGGTAAAAAAATATATATAATGGCACTGAGACATTATGCCCATGAAACGACATATTTTTTTTAAATGTTGTTCGCACTTAAAATGAACTGTTTAGCAGAGAATGGTTTCGATCCATCGACCTCTGGGTTATGGGCCCAGCACGCTTCCGCTGCTCCACTCTGCTCTCAGCCACTTCAGAAAAGACTAGAACTCACAATCCATGGCTTAGGAGTCCAGTATCTTAGGCCACTGGAATACTGTGTAAACAGTATGACCTATACGAACTGTTGGAAGAGGTAAAAAAATATATATAATGGCACTGAGACATGACCATGAAACGACACATTTTATAAAAATGTTGTTGCACTTAAAATAAACTGTTTAGCAGAGGATGGTTTCGATCCATCGACCTCTGGGTTATGGGCCCAGCACGCTTCCGCTGCGCCACTCTGCTATCAGCCACTTCAGAAAAGACTAGAACTCACAATCCATGGCTTAGGAGTCCAGTATCTTAGGCCACTGGGATACTGTGTAAACAGTATGACCTATACGAACTGTTGGAAGAGGTAAAAAAATATATATAATGGCACTGAGACATGCCCATGAAACGACACATTTTTTAAAAATGTTGTTCGCACTTAAAATAAACTGTTTAGCAGAGGATGGTTTCGATCCATCGACCTCTGGGTTATGGGCCCAGCACGCTTCCGCTGCGCCACTCTGCTATCAGCCACTTCAGAAAAGACTAGAACTCACAATCCATGGCTTAGGAGTCCAGTATCTTAGGCCACTGGGATACTGTGTAAACAGTATGACCTATACGAACTGTTGGAAGAGGTAAAAAAATATATATAATGGCACTGAGACATTATGCCCATGAAACGACATATTTTTTTAAAATGTTGTTCGCACTTAAAATGAACTGTTTAGCAGAGAATGGTTTCGATCCATCGACCTCTGGGTTATGGGCCCAGCACGCTTCCGCTGCTCCACTCTGCTCTCAGCCACTTCAGAAAAGACTAGAACTCACAATCCATGGCTTAGGAGTCCAGTATCTTAGGCCACTGGAATACTGTGTAAACAGTATGACCTATACGAACTGTTGGAAGAGGTAAAAAAATATATATAATGGCACTGAGACATGACCATGAAACGACACATTTTTTAAAAATGTTGTTCGCACTTAAAATAAACTGTTTAGCAGAGGATGGTTTCGATCCATCGACCTCTGGGTTATGGGCCTAGCACGCTTCCGCTGCGCCACTCTGCTCTCAGCCACTTCAGAAAAGACTAGAACTCACAATCCATGGCTTAGGAGTCCAGTGTCTTAGGCCACTGGGATACTGTGTAAACAGTATGACCTATACGAACTGTTGGAAGAGGTAAAAAAATATATATAATGGCACTGAGACATTATGCCCAAGAAACGACACATTTTTTAAAAATGTTGTTCGCACTTAAAATAAACTGTTTAGCAGAGGATGGTTTCGATCCATTGACCTCTGGGTTATGGGCCCAGCACGCTTCCGCTGCGCCACTCTGCTCGCAGCCACTTTAGAAAAGACTAGAACTCACAATCCATGGCTTAGGAGTCCAGTATCTTAGGCCACTGGGATACTGTGTAAACAGTATGACCTATACGAACTGTTGGAAGAGGTAAAAAAATATATATAATGGCACTGAGACATGCCCATGAAACGACACATTTTTTAAAAATGTTGTTCGCACTTAAAATAAACTGTTTAGCAGAGGATGGTTTCGATCCATCGACCTCTGGGTTATGGGCCCAGCACGCTTCCGCTGCGCCACTCTGCTATCAGCCACTTCAGAAAAGACTAGAACTCACAATCCATGGCTTAGGAGTCCAGTATCTTAGGCCACTGGGATACTGTGTAAACAGTATGACCTATACGAACTGTTGGAAGAGGTAAAAAAAAATATATAATGGCACTGAGACATTATGCCCATGAAACGACATATTTTTTAAAAATGTTGTTCGCACTTAAAATGAACTGTTTAGCAGAGAATGGTTTCGATCCATCGACCTCTGGGTTATGGGCCCAGCACGCTTCCGCTGCGCCACTCTGCTCGCAGCCACTTCAGAAAAGACTAGAACTCACAATCCATGGCTTAGGAGTCCAGTATCTTAGGCCACTGGGATACTGTGTAAACAGTATGACCTATACGAACTGTTGGAAGAGGTAAAAAAAAATTATAATGGCACTGAGACATTATGCCCATGAAACGACATATTTTTTAAAAATGTTGTTTGCACTTAAAATGAACTGTTTAGCAGAGAATGGTTTCGATCTATCGACCTCTGGGTTATGGGCCCAGCACGCTTCCGCTGCGCCACTCTGCTCTCAGCCACTTCAGAAAAGACTAGAACTCACAATCCATGGCTTAGGAGTCCAGTATCTTAGGCCACTGGGATACTGTGTAAACAGTATGACCTATACGAACTGTTGGAAGAGGTAAAAAAAAAATTATAATGGCACTGAGACATTGAACTGTTTAGCAGAGGATGGTTTCGATCCATCGACCTCTGGGTTATGGGCACAGCACGCTTCCGCTGCACCACTCTGCTTCCATCCACCCCAGATGGGACTTGAACCCACAATCCCTGGCTTAGGAGGCCAGTGCCTTATCCATTAGGCCACTGGGGCACTGTCTACCTTTTGCAAATAGTACGAACTGATACAAGCAAGTAAAAACAATGTGTACTGGATAGCACTGAGACACGCAAATTAAATTTAGCTTTCTAATTTCTGTTTGCGTTTCATTTTTGATAATAATCTGATTAGCAGAGGATGTTTTTGAGCCATCGACCTCTGGGTTATGGGCCCAGCACGCTTCCGCTGCGCCACTCTGCTCTCAGCCACTTCAGAAAAGACTAGAACTCACAATCCATGGCTTAGGAGTCCAGCATCTTAGGCCACTGGGATACTGTGTAAACAGTATGACCTATACGAACTGTTGGAAGAGGTAAAAAAATATATATAATGGCACTGAGACATGACCATGAAACGACACATTTTTTAAAAATGTTGTTCGCACTTAAAATAAACTGTTTAGCAGAGGATGGTTTCGATCCATCGACCTCTGGGTTATGGGCCCAGCACGCTTCCGCTGCGCCACTCTGCTCTCAGCCACTTCAGAAAAGACTAGAACTCACAATCCATGGCTTAGGAGTCCAGTATTTTAGGCCACTGGGATACTGTGTAAACAGTATGACCTATACGAACTGTTGGAAGAGGTAAAAAAATATATATAATGGCACTGAGACATTATGCCCATGAAACGACATATTTTTTTAAAATGTTGTTCGCACTTAAAATGAACTGTTTAGCAGAGAATGGTTTCGATCCATCGACCTCTGGGTTATGGGCCCAGCACGCTTCCGCTGCTCCACTCTGCTCTCAGCCACTTCAGAAAAGACTAGAACTCACAATCCATGGCTTAGGAGTCCAGTATCTTAGGCCACTGGAATACTGTGTAAACAGTATGACCTATACGAACTGTTGGAAGAGGTAAAAAAATATATATAATGGCACTGAGACATGACCATGAAACGACACATTTTTTAAAAATGTTGTTCGCACTTAAAATAAACTGTTTAGCAGAGGATGGTTTCGATCCATCGACCTCTGGGTTATGGGCCTAGCACGCTTCCGCTGCGCCACTCTGCTCTCAGCCACTTCAGAAAAGACTAGAACTCACAATCCATGGCTTAGGAGTCCAGTGTCTTAGGCCACTGGGATACTGTGTAAACAGTATGACCTATACGAACTGTTGGAAGAGGTAAAAAAATATATATAATGGCACTGAGACATTATGCCCAAGAAACGACACATTTTTTAAAAATGTTGTTCGCACTTAAAATAAACTGTTTAGCAGAGGATGGTTTCGATCCATTGACCTCTGGGTTATGGGCCCAGCACGCTTCCGCTGCGCCACTCTGCTCGCAGCCACTTTAGAAAAGACTAGAACTCACAATCCATGGCTTAGGAGTCCAGTATCTTAGGCCACTGGGATACTGTGTAAACAGTATGACCTATACGAACTGTTGGAAGAGGTAAAAAAATATATATAATGGCACTGAGACATGCCCATGAAACGACACATTTTTTAAAAATGTTGTTCGCACTTAAAATAAACTGTTTAGCAGAGGATGGTTTCGATCCATCGACCTCTGGGTTATGGGCCCAGCACGCTTCCGCTGCGCCACTCTGCTATCAGCCACTTCAGAAAAGACTAGAACTCACAATCCATGGCTTAGGAGTCCAGTATCTTAGGCCACTGGGATACTGTGTAAACAGTATGACCTATACGAACTGTTGGAAGAGGTAAAAAAAAATATATAATGGCACTGAGACATTATGCCCATGAAACGACATATTTTTTAAAAATGTTGTTCGCACTTAAAATGAACTGTTTAGCAGAGAATGGTTTCGATCCATCGACCTCTGGGTTATGGGCCCAGCACGCTTCCGCTGCGCCACTCTGCTCGCAGCCACTTCAGAAAAGACTAGAACTCACAATCCATGGCTTAGGAGTCCAGTATCTTAGGCCACTGGGATACTGTGTAAACAGTATGACCTATACGAACTGTTGGAAGAGGTAAAAAAAAATTATAATGGCACTGAGACATTATGCCCATGAAACGACATATTTTTTAAAAATGTTGTTTGCACTTAAAATGAACTGTTTAGCAGAGAATGGTTTCGATCTATCGACCTCTGGGTTATGGGCCCAGCACGCTTCCGCTGCGCCACTCTGCTCTCAGCCACTTCAGAAAAGACTAGAACTCACAATCCATGGCTTAGGAGTCCAGTATCTTAGGCCACTGGGATACTGTGTAAACAGTATGACCTATACGAACTGTTGGAAGAGGTAAAAAAAAAATTATAATGGCACTGAGACATTGAACTGTTTAGCAGAGGATGGTTTCGATCCATCGACCTCTGGGTTATGGGCACAGCACGCTTCCGCTGCACCACTCTGCTTCCATCCACCCCAGATGGGACTTGAACCCACAATCCCTGGCTTAGGAGGCCAGTGCCTTATCCATTAGGCCACTGGGGCACTGTCTACCTTTTGCAAATAGTACGAACTGATACAAGCAAGTAAAAACAATGTGTACTGGATAGCACTGAGACACGCAAATTAAATTTAGCTTTCTAATTTCTGTTTGCGTTTCATTTTTGATAATAATCTGATTAGCAGAGGATGTTTTTGAGCCATCGACCTCTGGGTTATGGGCCCAGCACGCTTCCGCTGCGCCACTCTGCTCTCAGCCACTTCAGAAAAGACTAGAACTCACAATCCATGGCTTAGGAGTCCAGCATCTTAGGCCACTGGGATACTGTGTAAACAGTATGACCTATACGAACTGTTGGAAGAGGTAAAAAAATATATATAATGGCACTGAGACATGACCATGAAACGACACATTTTTTAAAAATGTTGTTCGCACTTAAAATAAACTGTTTAGCAGAGGATGGTTTCGATCCATCGACCTCTGGGTTATGGGCCCAGCACGCTTCCGCTGCGCCACTCTGCTCTCAGCCACTTCAGAAAAGACTAGAACTCACAATCCATGGCTTAGGAGTCCAGTATTTTAGGCCACTGGGATACTGTGTAAACAGTATGACCTATACGAACTGTTGGAAGAGGTAAAAAAATATATATAATGGCACTGAGACATTATGCCCATGAAACGACACATTTTTTAAAAATGTTGTTCGCACTTAAAATAAACTGTTTAGCAGAGGATGGTTTCGATCCATCGACCTCTGGGTTATGGGCCCAGCAGGCTTCCGCTGCGCCACTCTGCTATCAGCCACTTCAGAAAAGACTAGAACTCACAATCCATGGCTTAGGAGTCCAGTATCTTAGGCCACTGGGATACTGTGTAAACAGTATGACCTATACGAACTGTTGGAAGAGTTAAAAAAATATATATAATGGCACTGAGACATGCCCATGAAACGACACATTTTTAAAAAATGTTGTTCGCACTTAAAATAAACTGTTTAGCAGAGGATGTTTCGATCCATCGACCTCTGGGTTATGGGCCAAGCAAGCTTCCGCTGCTCCACTCTGCTCTCATCCGCTTCAGAAAAGACTAGAACTCACAATCCATTGCTTAGGAGTCTAGTGTCTTAGGCCACTGGGATACTGTGTAAACAGTATGACCTATACGAACTGTTGGAAGAGGTAAAAAAATATATATAATGGCACTGAGACATGCCCATGAAACGACACATTTTTTAAAAATGTTGTTCGCACTTAAAATAAACTGTTTAGCAGAGGATGGTTTCGATCCATCGACCTCTGGGTTATGGGCCCAGCACGCTTCCGCTGCGCCACTCTGCTCTCAGCCACTTCAGAAAAGACTAGAACTCAAAATCTTTGGCTTAGGAGTCCAGTATCTTAGGCCACTGGGATGCTGTGTAAACAGTATGACCTATACGAACTGTTGGAAGAGGTAAAAAAATATATATAATGGCACTGAGACATGCCCATGAAACGACACATTTTTTAAAAATGTTGTTCGCACTTAAAATGAACTGTTTAGCAGAGGATGGTTTCGATCCATCGACCTCTGGGTTATGGGCCCAGCACGCTTCCGCTGCGCCACTCTGCTCTCAGCCACTTCAGAAAAGACTAGAACTCACAATCCATGGCTTAGGAGTCCAGTATCTTAGGCCACTGGGATACTGTGTAAACAGTATGACCTATACGAACTGTTGGAAGAGGTAAAAAAATATATATAATGGCACTGAGACATGACCATGAAAAGACACATTTTTTAAAAATGTTGTTCGCACTTAAAATAAACTGTTTGGCAGAGGATGGTTTCGATCCATTGACCTCTGGGTTATGGGCCCAGCACGCTTCCGCTGCGCCACTCTGCTCGCAGCCACTTCAGAAAAGACTAGAACTCACAATCCATGGCTTAGGAGTCCAGTATCTTAGGCCACTGGGATACTGTGTAAACAGTA